>NW_027488924.1:0-209434 GCF_050948215.1 Halictus rubicundus
TCTTCGTTGATGTACTCCCTTCCTCGATCTGACCTTATAACTTTAGGTTTTCTGTTAAATTTAGTTTTTGCCATTTCTACAAATTCCTTGATATATTTTGCAGCTTCACTTTTGTAACTCATCAGATAAATATGGGAATATCTTGAGAAATCGTCGATGATTGATAAAATATATCTCCTGTTACCTGGAGTTACGGTTTGCATTGGTCCGCAAACGTCTGTGTGAATCAAGTCCAGAATTGATTCACTCCTGTTGGTTGATTCCTTTGGAAACGGTATCCGTGCCATTTTTCCCTTTATACAGCACTCGCAGGTCTCGCGCGTTTTACAGTCCTTTACCTTGATGCCTGTCGCTAGACCTTTTTCGGCCATCTCCTTAATTGCGACCGGATCGCGGTGCCCAAAACGTCGATGCCATGAATGTTGACAGTAATCCGTATGTCCCGTATTTATGGCCTCATTGACCACGCAGACCCTATCGACCGTTTCTAATTTGTACAGGTCTGGAGACAGTCTTGCCGTTGCCTGTAGTTTCCCGTTCTTGAGGATTCGGCACTGTTCCCTCTCGAAGTCGAGTTTATACCCGTCTTTAGTCAACCTTTTTACAGACAATAGGTTACAGCCTAGGGTCGGAACGTAAAGCACATCCTGTATTGGGATTTCCCCAACTTTCTCCGAGTCCGCAGCGTACCTAATTATTCCTGAACCGATGCCTTCCACTTTAGCTGTTTTATCTTCTTCCGCGAGGCAAACGTGTCCCTTCCTGCCAGGGTCGAAATCCTTGAAGAAGTCCCTCGATGTTGCCATGTGGCTCGTTGCGCCGGAGTCAACAATCCAAGAACTCATTTTGCCTTTTATTATCTTCGCCCCGAAGCATGCTTCTTTCGATGTTCTGTCCTTCGCGTAAAAACAGTATTCTGGAGAAGACTTTTCATCGGACGCTTTATTAGCCTTTTCTTGTTTGTTCTTCCAAACCTTGTACTTCATGCATTCACTTTTAAAATGTCCAGGCTTCTTACAGAAGAAACAATTTTTCTTCGGTTTCGCACCGCTGTTGCCCATGAATGCAGTCTTCATAGCCGCTTCTTCAACATTTTCTTTAGTGTCCCTTGAGCCCTTACGTCTTCTGTACTCATCTATTAGTTTGCTTTTCACAAACTGAGTACTGAGTTCGCATTCTGATCTACTTTCTAATGCCGTTACTAAAGTCTCGTAAGATTCTGGTAAGCTTCCTAATAGAATTGCTGCAACAAGGTTGTCAGGCAATTCTTGTCCGAGTGCTGCCAGTTGATTGACATAGTTCGAAAATGTCGTAATATGCTCTTCCATATCACCTCCTTCCTTTAGTACCATTCTGCATGCCCGTTTTAACAAAAATACCTTACTTGTTAAAGTGGCTTTCTGGTGATATTCCTTGAGTGCGTTCCATGCGTCTCGTGCTGTCCTAGCGGTCCTTATATGCTGCAATTGGTTGTCTTCTACCAACAATCCAATGGTAGCACGCGCTTGGTTGTCCCTTTTTGACCATGTAGCATCCCCTGTAACCGGCGTTCCCTTGATCACGTCCCACAAATTGTCCTTGATCAGTAGGAGTTCCAACCTGTAGCTCCATACTGGGTAATTTTCACCATTTAATTTTTGTATGGCGAAACGAAATCCCGCACTGTCTGCCATGATTTCACTTTCTGTTTCTCTAACAAAAAATAACTGTGTCCTTATTGTCTTTAGTCTGCACACAACTGCTTAATAAACTTTTCACTCTAAAACACTGGATCCCGGGCCCATAACCTGTTGGCGTTTATTAAAAAACAGTGGAATGTTCCTATATCGCGTGAACAGTGTCTAAGATGTTAACGGTTGTGTGCGTACAACTGTATGACTAAATACTCGGTGTTACAAAATGTGGCTTGACGACGCGTTGGCTTGGCTTACTGTTAGCGACTGACTGTTAACCTCGCTTTTCCTTTACTTCGAGGGTCGCTTATACCTAAGGGCTGTAAACCGCCCCTTAAACCTAAGGTCACCGAAGTGGCAATCGTTGCACACCAACAATTAGTATAGGCACAGTAATTGGCACCCTCACAGTACTTGGCTCCCTTGCCTTAGTTTGAGTGGTTGTGAGCATAATGCGGAAAAAGGATTTTCCTTCGAGCTCATTCTGTTGCCGTAAACTCCCTTTCTCGCGGGTCCATTGCGTATTTTCTCTTCTCGCGTGTCCCGACGGCTCTCATGAAGACAAACGACTGGAAAAAATACCTTGGCAAGGAGCCTGCGCCTATACTACCCATTTCTTGAGTAGGAAATATCTGCCTTCCGGAATGATTATGAAATCAAAATTTGTATAGCTTCATAGAAATCGTTCGAATATGATATACCAGAAGTGAATAGTATTATCGAACCTTTCAATTTTCAACGAATTTTTGTGTTTCCTTCCTGACAGGTGCAGGTTCTATTCCAAATGTGTAATTTAAAAAATAATTCTTGCTTGTAGTATTTTGAAATTAATAAAAATACAAAAAACAGTTATTCGTTCGTCCGCGCAATGAAGCGTGCATTTCACAATTTTGAAAGCAATAACATGTTTGAAAATCCGAATATTGCTATGCGTTTGCAACTTAGATCCTACATTATATATTACAATAAATTATATAATACTGTAGGAATATTTTATATGAACTCCTACGCCTTGGGTGTGGCATATGGGGTTGAATAGTGCGACACTGGTTACGCTAATGTCTTTTTATTGTTTCTTCTTGGTACGAAACTATAATCAAATAGGGGGGGGAGGGCAAACGGAATAACCAAGTAGCTTTGCAACCCCAGTATATTTCATCCCACCGTTCGCGTCACGGCTGAATGAAAAAGAATGCCGCGTTGCGAGGCAGCCTTAGGTATTTATCGACCGTGGCCGGTTGACATGCGATAACGAAACAAAATCGAAGTGGAGGTGCTGCCGCGGTGAAAGTAGCCACGACCCTGCCGAGAAGGGGTGCAACTTAAAACAGAAAAGCAATTTCTTTCAATAAAGAACCCGTTAGAAACTCCTCATAATTCCCTTACATTATCCTGGCAAGAAAACTCCGACCCAAAGCATACGCAAAACGAAGAAAATAAATATACTGACGAGAAAGTGTCCCTTTAACTAGAATCTTCCTGGAAGCATCCGTTTGCACTCGAGCGAATACTCCTCGTGACATTTTTCACCGTTTTGTAGATAGCGTGCAAAGTATACTATTATAAAAATATTCTCAATTGATCAGGGTAATTGTTTACGCCCCCCTTGTATTTCATAATGCACCTCTGAACATTCCTCATAACAGGCTCCGCTCTAAAAGCAGAGGAAAATATTATTTCAGTAAATGGTTCATTTTATTCCAAATCGTTTGCACACTTCGGGAATAACGCGTTCGACTACAGTGACATTCTTTTATTATTTCATTAAATTCTTCCTCGCGAAAAGTCGCTTCTCCTTCAGTTCATTCGAACTGTGTAACAACGATCGCGTTCCGAACGCTGCAAATAATCTTGTTTTATCTGCTTTTCGTTTGTCTTATTTGATTTTCCGCAAATGAATTCACAGAGTCGGTCGCGGAAATTGTCGCGCGTGTATGGCAATCGCGATTTCATTCGTGCAAGAAAAATCAAATTAATATCCCCCGCGTAGACATTCGATATTACATACGATGCGAGAGAAACTCTTCGCGTTTTTGTCACCATTTGTTTTTCAGATTTCGTACGAGGACGTTTCACGTTCGATAAAATGGTACAGCTGAAAAAGGCTATTGCCGAAATTATTTCTCTCTCCGTGGTCGTGCGTTCTATCGTCGTAGCAGTTGGTCAGATATTAAATCGGAGTGACGAGCGACGGTCGAGGGATAAATCGTAATCAGAGAAGTGTAAATACACGAACGATTAAACGTACAGCGTTAACGGACAGGGAAATCCAACGGTTCGGTTCCCGGATTTGAGCAGGATCGATCTTTGTCTACGTTTCACAGTGGGATTTCGATTGCGGCATCTGATTCCCGGGACTCTTTCCTCATCTCTGACGTTCGCGGGGGTGGGATAGAAAGGGCGTCGCGTGCATACGGTTTCGCTGTCAAAGGGACGATACGTGGTCTCCAGCGAGTTTTGGAAAGGTACACCACAGGTTGGCGGAGATATTGTTACCACCGGGGGTTCTCCTGTTCCGATTGAAGAGAAGGGTGGTATTTGCTGACAGCAGGTTGGTGGTGCACACCGCAACACGGATTTTGTGCAAGAGACTCTTGAAAACCGTGCGCACCCTTGTCGCGCGAAAGAATTCTCCCCTTTCCACGGGCGGCGTTTTATTTCCCGAGAAATCGTTTGTCCCTGATCCGCGTGGCTGGAAAAATTGCAGCAGCGAACCTAATAAAAGATAGAACACCTCTCCTCGCCTGTGACGAAATGCGGAAAATACGAAGCGGATACTGTTGCTCAACGTATCCTCTTCGAAACGGATTTATATTATTTAGTGATTGTAAAATCGAGGCAGCCAACCGATGGGGGCAGAAATAAAATAAATCAGCATACGAGAAGCATGTAACAATTTCTGATATTTCGCAGCCGATTGAACGACCAGCGATCGAGCAGTGGCTCCTGAAACTTATTACTCTGACGCAACGGCGAAGGGCAGACGGGGTGGGGCCGACACGAACGTGAACGCTACCAACCAGAACCGGGGGTAATGTAGAATGAAAAACGAGGAAAAGTCGAAGATAAAATTTCAGTGTAGCTGGAAAACGCGGAGTATCAAGCCGATTTTTTCCTTACGGCGCTGAAAACGTAACAATGAAATTATTGGCCACACCTAACACTGATTCCTACCGTGTCCCTGCTGGCCAATCCCGCGAATGGAAACGGTAAAATCGGATTCGTTACGTTCTGTCGAAAGCTCTTGATCGGGAGATTAAATATCTTCACATTCAAATTCGTGGAATTTAAAAGGTTTTTGTATCAGCCCATTGAGAGCATCGAATTTAAAAAATTATATTTTGAAGGATTATTCATCCCAGGTTAAACGAACAATGATTAACAAGACCGAGGATTTTATAGATTCGTGTTAAAAATGGATGGATCTAACGCAAAACAGTATAGAAGCATTTAGAAAATCTAGAAACGCTTAAACGATTTAAAAGGGAAATAAATTTGGTCTCTGTATTTTTCAACGAACGCAGGCGATATTTATTTCGCATTAAAATTCGCAATATATTGAATAATATTTCGCCCAAACGACTCGATGACTCTTCTCTCTCCGTAAACATGTAATCTGTTAAATTTTCGATTTTAATAAGCGCGGATATGTCCGGCCAACGGGCAAATAGACCATCCACGCGATTATACACAAAACGCGATAAAATAAACGCGTCATTTGTTGCGAACGTGATTTTTATTTTATTTCCAATCTCGCGAAATCCCATGGTCATTTATGGAAGAATTGAAATAAATATTTTTTTAAATTTTCAATGTACTGTTCAATGACCCGCGTTTTCGTTAATAACTCCTTAACGAAGCCGAACAGAACATTTTCACGGATGAAAAAGTTATATAAAATTTATTGTTATGATAAAGGTTATTATAAAAAGTATATTCTGCAATGATTACACATCGACTTCTGTTCTCTACAATTTTTTTTTTTTTTTTATTGAAAATTGCAGAGAACAGAAGTTAACTAAAAATGTATTCCTTCTTTCAACAATTCTAATGAACAGAGAATAATGTAATAACTAGATTGTGGATCTATATCTTGTATTTTTGATTTTTATTTAGTGACGACAATCTACAACTTTAACCATTTGTCCTGCTTTAACCGCAAAAGATATGCGAACTCTTTTCACACGCGACGATTCTTTGGACTCGCCCGAGTTGAATGGCGTATTTATTGTATAACATTTTTGTATAAAATTAATAGAATAATATAATATTAGATTTTCTGAAGATTTTTGGAGGATAAATTAATTTTTTTGTTTCTTCGGACATACGCTCGAAATCGTTGAAAATCTGACTGAACGTGTTCTCGATATTTCTATAAAGTGATGTGAAATCATCATTTTAACGTTAAAAATTAAGGGTTGTAGGCAAAATCTACCTACGTCATAGAGTGAACCGTCTCCCTTTGGGCATATCGTGAAAAAGCTGGTACAGGTGATACAGACGTAGCGTTTGATGAATCAAACAAAATAGTGCCGCAAGGGACAGGAGACGATATTGTTGGACTGTGAAAATTACTGAACTTTCGGAATTGCTTTCCCGGAGACCGTGCGACCGATTCTATTGAAACTTTTAGGGCGATTCGTCATACCGTTGACGTAACGAAAGAAAATTGCTTCCACAGGAAAATATAGTTATTGTCGATATAAAAGCGTCATTTCTGACGTCTTGTGTCTATCTAAAAGTGACAAATCAAAATGACCTGATATTTTTCATGATTTCCTTTGTAACAGTGAATTGAGCCTGTGATTCGTGAACGTTCCGAGAGAAAGCAATTTTTACGGAAAATCCCATGAAACAATTTATTTTAATAGTATCATCGTTGTTAGAAATTCTAACTGTTAATAGAGATTTTAATAACAACCATTTACAACTATTAGGAAGTACATAAAAATATAATTGACTATATGAATATGTAGAGGAGAGTCCCTTCTATCTCTTGACTCAAATTTGAACTTTCTCGCGTATTTAGTTTTTGCGTAACACGTCGTTTCGTATCAAAATCAGGCATTTTTACAAAAACCAAAATTTTTCGAAAACGTTGCGTGATGGAGCAATTCTACTTTCAGATTCGGTTTTAGGATGACAAAGTGTATAAGAATCACCCAACAGGTATTGCAAAATTTTTTTGGTGTTGGACAGTGTAATTGTAATTTTTATATATTTTAACTACATACTGTCACATAAATACACTTGAAAAAGTTTAACGTTAACGAGAAAAATTAGAAACTATGAGACGTGTCTCTAAATTGGCGCGCAAAAAGTATTCGTACAGGTACTAGAATGTACTCGAAAGGCGTCCGATTGTTTATATTATGGTTTAGCGGGACCCGACAAATAATCAGACAGGGTCTTTGATGAACAGTCTAGTGGCAACCTTCTGCAAAACCAGTCAATTTTTGTAACATTCGGTAAAATGGGTCATAAAGATAAGGAAACAAGTGAGACTGAAAGAAAAATTATTATACAACAGCATAATCAGTGCAAATCATTGCGAGAAATAGCAAAAACAATGAATAGGCCACACAACACTATACAAGGAATTATAGATCGATATGGTGAACGAAAAACCAATAAAAATAAAGCGAAATCTGGTCGCCCTCGAAAACTTAGTTTACGCGATGAACGTTTTATAGTGCGTGAAATAAAAACAAATCCTACAATTAGTGCCCCTAAGATCGCTGCTGAGCTTGCAAACAACGCTGGAGTAAGTGTATGTGCCAGCACTATTCGTAATTGTTTACGAAATAATGAATACCACGGCCGAGTTGCTCGCGAGAATTATTTCGTAAATGCCGCAAATAGAAAGAAGAGACTTGATTTCGCGAAAAATAATATTAATAAGCCTATCGAGTTTTGGCGAAGAGTCATATTTACTGACGAAAGTAAATTTAATGTTTTTAGCTCTGATGGCAAGTGTACGGTCTAGAGGAAGAAAAATACAGAGCTACAAAAAGAAAATCTACGTCCCACAGTAAAACACGGCGGAGGTTCGGTTTATGGTTTGGGATTGTATGAGTGCTGCTGGAATGGGGTCATTACACTTCATCGAGGGAATCATGGACCACAAAATATACCTAAACATACTAAAAACCCATATTGTAAGTAGTGCAGAAAAAATGGGTATAAAAGACAACTTTATCTTCACTCAAGGCAATGACCTCAAACATACAGCACGCAACACAAGAAAGTGGTTGCTTTATAATACACCGCAATATTTGAAAACACCTCCACAATCACCGGATATTAATCCGATCGAAAATTTATGGGATCTGCGTGATAAAAAAACTCCGAACCCGGCATATTTCACGTAAAGAACAATTAAAACTTTCTGTTCAAGAGGAATGGTGCATTATTACAGACGAAATCCCATCCAATTTAGTGGATTCAATGCCAAGAAGACTGGACGCAATTATACAGTCGAAAGGCTATCCAACGAAATATTAATTTAATTTATTTTCGCAAATTATAACACGTTTATTGCTAAATTTGTTACGTGTACGAATACTTTTTGCATGCTAATTTTTAGAGACTTCAGACTGTTTTTAATATATCTCATTAACGTTAACTTTTCGCTAATTTATTTATGTCACATTTTGTAGTTGAAACATATAATAATCGTAATTGTGTTTTTGTTTTATAAAAGAATGTACAATTACATAAAGAAATATATGGTTTTCTAAATCTATAAGAGGTGTACGAATACTTTTTACACTCACTGTATATAAATAATTGCGAGAAGTGCACGAAAACAGGCCATTTGTCCGCACTGTGCGGCGATCTGTTTATTTTCCGAGATATTCGCAAAAAACTGTCTATTTTGATGAAAAATTCTGCCTATTTTGAATTACCGAATTTGTTGTTTAGGGCAGGGGAGGGTTCTTTCGTTAAAATCCACGAGGGCATTTTTATTATCCACCCTATGAAATTATCGTGTCGAAGGGGTTAATGTTCTTCCACTTTGCAATCAAATTCGCAGAAGTAATCTATTCATGATCACTATAAGCTGTTTCTATACTATATGTATCGATTGCCAAATGATTCCTTCAAATATCTCGATGCTTTAAATTTGACTGTGATTTCGGACCTGACATGAGTATAGAAATGCTGCGAGTGGAAATACTGGAACATTTCGGCAAGAAAAAAACGTAGATAAAGCGAATATATACGAAATAGACATAATAAAAGATTTATTTTGTACATATTAAGAAGCAATATTTTATTCACTATATTGTCTTTTAATCTATTTCTTTTTTTTACTAATTATTTCGCCAGTCTTTGAGAATACTCCTTCGGAAGGAACAGATGTTGCCATAACACAAAGATACTCCTTTGCAAGCTTTGATAGTGTTACGTCCCAAGTGGTATGAATTACGATCTTAAGAGGATAGGACGCAGTTTCGAACCTACCTGCATACACCGGCTATGGTTCGGGAAATTGAGGATCGTTTAAGTAACTTTGTACCCTTATTTTGAAAACAACAAAATTATTGATTTATTCAAAGTGTGGTTCTGAATCAGAGATTACAAATTTGATTTTACAAATATGGTGTATATAGCGCATATACTGGAGTGCTTACAAATAGTTTGATTATAATAATAATAATAATATTAATATTACCGTGATCACGGGTTCGGATTCGGTTACAATATACTTCGACTGCTGACACTGGTCTTTGAAACGGTTTGTCGCGAAACAACTGAACGAACTATTTTAACTTCACAAGAGACTACTGTACTATTGACTATGACTGAATAACTGATTGTTCACGATTGCCTGACTGACTGACTGACTGTTTATAACTGAATTTTAGGAGTTGGTCCCCCTTTTTATAAGATGCACAATCCTTTGTTTTTCAAAGATGCTGGCACAGGAGTCTCTACCTTGCATCTTTTTATCTTCTTGATGTCTCCTGACTAGTCAGCTGTATGCCGACAGGATCTTTTTACCGTGAAGTCGGCGTCTTTTCTTATAATTTGGCATAATTGGACACCTTTCCTGTTTGTTCTCAGCGTGTAAACTGAGAACTTCATCTGCGTGTCTTGCAGGAAGAAAAGTTGGAGTCGTTTCTCGTGCTACCTTATTGCGTACAATTTTTAACATATATCCTAATCCTATTTTTACTTCTCCTCGTGCGACATCATCGGTTGTCCATGATAATTCATAATAATTCTTCATCTGAAGGTTTATTCGTTGGCGGTCGAACCACCGGACGTTCACTGCCTCTGTCTGCTGGGACTGTGATTGACTGCAATTCTGTTCCCCGCGGGGAAAAAAAAACAGTAATAATCTATCTATCTATTATAATGTATCTATCTATTATAACGTATCTAACTATTATAATCTATCTATCCATCTATCTGTGCATTGTGCGGCCACTTCTTACTTACAGTAACGAGCAAAACTGAGTCAACACTATTTCAAGCAATATACCTTTCTAAAAATTAGATCAAATGACTTGAATTTTATTGAGAAGTTAGAAGGATTAGTTTATTAGACGAGGTGTAAAACATTTTTGAAAAAATTTGAATTGGTCGGAATCGCAAAAGAAATAGTAAAAGTTGGTTTTTTCAGGCTCTTTTATCTGAGCCTGTATTGAAAATTTAAAGAATGTATTTGATTCGCTCGAATAAATTATGTCCATGCTGAAAATTTCACCGGTATTGACTTATTCGTTTACGAGTTATAAACGATTAAAAATGCGATTTTAAGACGAAAATCGTGAAAAATGGCAATTTTTCCACTTTTTGTGTAAAGGGTGTGTGCCTGGATCACGCGAGTACTCAACAGCACAGAACGCTTCACGATTTTGCGTGTTATCCTTGCGCAGGGGCCATGCTAATCTTCTCTGTATCGTTCCAAATTTAGTATATGTGCTGTCGAAGCAATTACATGTCAGACACAACCTCCATAATTTCCAACCAGGGCGTTTGATATGTCCCACCGGATATCTGGTGCAGTGAACGGACGATTAGCGTCTGTGAGTTATGCACGATCTAACCACGAAATTATACTAAAGGCATAGAACATGTCAAGACACAACACAATCGTCCTACATATTTCATCGTCCATTACACAAGTATATATCATCGGAATTATATCATATTTGGTTTAGTTTTAATCAGAAACATGTTGGTAAATATGTTGGTAAAAGTTTCATAAAAAAAATAATGACAAATAAAGAAGTTTTGTAACTGGATTCGATTAGTCTTCTGGTCTCACACCGATATAGCCGACAATGTGTGGCACACTTCTCGGCGACGACGGCTCTTGACCTTTGCTGTTTTCGCCGTTTTCACGTCAGTAGCGTTTTCAAGTTATAGGTTTCTTATGACTTGAAGAGGGTACGACGGTTTCCAGCGTTCCCTGTGTAGTTCAAATGGGACGCTCGGCGAGAACCTCCGATTTCGTAACTTGTCAGTAAAAACGGCGGACTGACAAACAACGAGATTTCACTGTAATAGGCAGTCCTTATAGTAATAGGTATATATTATCTGTAGGGAGTTTTCTATTTTTTAAATATTTACCTCTTTATGTATGTACAGGATCACGAGCTGGTTGAACCCATTTACGAGCAGACCCAGGAGGGAGCACAGCAGGATGGGCACGTCAACAAAAGAAGCGGCCATCTTCGAGTCTCTTGCTGAAACACGTCATTCGTAGCTTTATCTTAGTATTAAATAACGAATTTATACGGTGTCACGTTGCCCTGATTTTCGGCCCGTTCGACGGGAGAAAAACCCGGGACAAACGGCGCACAGTGGTGCCAAGGCGGCAAAAAGTCCATTTTATAAATTTTCGATTTTTATAAAAAAAAATTATTTCTGTATAGCCTAACAGTGCGTGCATGGTGTGCCAAAGTCAGATTTTTGAAAAAAAATTTTTTACGGAGATATACGCATGGTAAATAACCATTTCCTCGCTCCTGGGAATTCATCAGTTTTCAGTGCGAAAGTTTTGTAATTATTCCGTCTATAATTGAATACTTAGGGGTCTACAAATCATATGGGTTATTGCAAATGGCTTCAACTATTAATTGGCAAAAAAAATTTTCCAAAAAAAGTTGTTTAACATTAAGTAATATGGACTAACCTGAAGCCCCTTTGTGTTACGCTCATTTTTTATTTATGGCGGAATACAAAAAATCCTTTGGAAAGCTTCGATCCGGAACTAATCGTTTTGGCAAGTTATAATATTGATCTAGCTTTGTGCAAAAAATCACGAGATACTTCGAGATGCTTTCGCGGCAATTTAAGTTCAAATATCAACTTTCGGAATTTCCAAGAATGAATCGCACGGAAGTCATGATTATTCGATGTTTCAGGTGAAATTTTTAAGGGTTACATATCGGATGAGAAAAAAAATGTGACATTCATACATATAAAAAGATATTTAATAACAATTTTTTATGTTAAATAAACAAAGTTTTCGTTCACTGGACAACTGTCGCAAAAATGCAACAGGTATTTTGTGGTAGTGCTCCAATGAACGCTGTAAAAATAATTTGTCAGATAAAAAAAATTGTTATTAAATATTTTCTTATACATAAAAAATTAATAAATCGTATGCACTTCTCATTTTTCTTTATTATTTAGAAATATTCCTAAAAAATTTCACCTGGAACATCAAATAATCGTAACGTCCGGAAAATTCACTCTTGGAAATTCAGAAAGTTGATATTTAAACTTAAATTGTGGCGAAAGGGTCTCGAAGGGTCTCATGATTTTTTGCACAAAGTTAGATCAATATTACACCTTGCCAAAACGATTAGTTCCAGACCAAAATCTATTAAAGGATTTATTGTTTGCTTCCATAAATAAAAAATGAGCAGAAAACAAAGATTTCCGATTAGCCTGTATTAAAGAATCAGTTCAACAACTGTTTCCAAAAATCATTTTCCCAATTAAGCGTTAGACCTGTGGCAATCTCTCCACAAATTTTCAAACAAATTCGTTGGATAGTTTCGTTTTTACAGATTTTTTGCCGCTTTTTGGCAATTTGGCACCACTGTGCGCCGCGTCGTGTCGGCTTTCCCTTGATTGTGCTGCAGCTTGTTGGAATGCTTGAAATCCCAGTCGCGTGTCATGTATCGCTAGATATTTACTTGTTGCGGCGCAGAGCACTTTACACACCGAGCCGGCAGAGTGGAATCGCGGGCTGAACGTTGCCGGAGATCGATAAGGCCTGTCGTCTGGTCTGCAACCCGACAGTTCTAGCAGAGCTGCTACATTCTTTGTAATATCCCGAACGCAGAGAAGGATAGTAATTCAAAGAGAAGAAGGGACTTCAGCTCTCTGCTTCTCTCTCCTTTCCATTCGCCGACCTTTTTCACGCGTATAATCATGCAAATAAATTATTTTATTTATAAGAAGAAGTTTTTGAAGTACTATTTAAAAATAGTGTTTTATTTGGAACATATTGAAAAAGTGAGACTTATTTTAAGGAGTGTGTAAAATAGTATTTCAAATAGTTGATTACTGCGACATTGTCGTCTGTTTATTAACATGTTACATGAACATATTCGTAATTCACCTACAACAAATACTATGTTAACTATTATAGTATCTTATGTTAAAAATTATAATTTATAATATTATCTATTTGCTCAACTTATTTTCATTGTAAGGAAATATTTGGAATACATATTTGAAGTAAAACAGTAAATTATTCTGTGTATCTGGTTATCAAAATAAAAATATTTTATTTGCCGAAATTTTTCGTTCTATTAAAAGTAGTATTTTATTTGAACCACATTAAATTATACTATTTAAAATAGCATTTTAAATATTTTTTCTTGAAATTTTTCTCAGGTCTGATTCAAAAGGTAATGGGCCGCTGGATAGGGCGTCAAGAAAGATCATGTGCAAAATTTTAATCCTATATCTTAACCGGGAGGGTAGTTATGCCATAAAACGGAAAAGAGTAGTATTTCTTAATTTCTTAATTTCTAATTTCTTTTATTAGTATTAGTATTTGTATCTAGAAAACCTAGATACACATACTGTAATTAATTCAGATTTTTAGGTAGAACATTCTATTGTAAGAAATCAAAATCCTCAAAAAAGAACAGAAAATATGCAAATTACCTAAACCAGACTTTCATATGTTCTAAATCTAATATATTTAATAAGATATTATCGAAATAATTTTTTGCAACAAAACGGTCAGGAATCGATTTTGTCCAGTTAATAAACGTCTACTCTGAATCAAGGGCCGGATTAAAAAGATGAGACACGAAGTACGCCGACAAATGATAGGCAAAAACATGCCAGCGGGCGCTGGTCAAAAATCGAAGGGCGACACGTGTCCTCGGAGGCTGAATTGATACGATCAATAGGGAGAGGACAAACAAAGGGGTCCGCACCCCTGTACGTTCCGACGCGAATTAAATTCTCTTTTTGATTCACCGTGTAGTCGTCCGGAAACAAGCCGGACAAAATTAACAACGATCGAACGAACAAAATGGTGGCGGAAATGAATAGAAGACAGCCCTCGGGTGTATGAACGACGAGAAGAAAGAAGCAACGTACATACACGCTGCTCGCGTGATCACCAACGGGGGTGGGTTGGCGTAAGGAATCCTGACTATTTCGAAGAAACGGGGAATGGGCACATCGAATAATTTTAATCGATCAGCGGGAAACATGCCACGGTAAATGCGAAATTCGGAATGCATCACCTGTGACCCAGAAATCGTGATCGAGATGGATCGACAGGCAATTTTAACTTCCTGCAAAATTTTTGCATTCTTGAAATTGGAACCTGGGCTCCCGTGTGCTACTTCATTTCAAGAGTTAGCGGAAGCAATTCGTTCTACACGAAAATTGTCAAGAAGAATATTTTTTAATGGTCAATTTAATCCCTTAAACGTTCCCAAATATCGATCTGTTTAAAAATTACGTAAAATAACACTAAAACGGCGGGACCCGTTGAAACGAGTCTAAACAATGTTCTCAAATCTTCATTTGTCTAAAAAGCGCGTGAATAGACACTGGAACTAGAGGCCTAAAGATTAAAAATTGTATAATTCACGAGCGTCGACAGACTGCGCAAACGCATTCACGGAAGATCGTTCAATAAATATATTTCAATATGTTTACGATACGTTTATCAAAACAAAACACTCGAATGGGTATTCATGCGTCTGGTACTTAAATAACGATATAAAATAAAGCAATTGAGTTGCTGAAGAACCTGCTGTCAAAACACGGAATTGATTTCTCTCACTCAGCAGCTACGCGGTGTTGACGGGAATAACACGATTTTCTCTCTGTAGAAATGTTCCAGCGTGGAATGAAAATTTGGTGTTCGTTCGTGCGTCACTGCATTCTCTTGAAAGCCACTTGAGAGCCATTCAGACCCGGTCACATTTTCGCCGTCAAAATAAAATGCAATAATAACCACAGTAAAAGCAAACGTTTCAGGCGATGCACCTAAAAATTTCGAAAGTCCCGACCAATCGTCTTACATCGAAAGAAAATTATAGGTGGTAATAAAAATTGATTTTGAAGTTCGATAAAGAAATATCACGTCACTAGCATGTGACCGACGTGTTAGTCCAAGTTAACGACAGAGATAAAATCGTAATACAGTGAATTCTCGATATATGTGACAGGTCTTGCCAGCGTCAAGTATCATGCAGGCCTTGGCGACATATATAGAGAAATCACTTTGTATTACAAAATACTAGAAAGAGAAAAGGGAAGATGAACAGAGATAAAATGATGTTCATTCAAAGTTAACAGACATGGGTTCACCCAGCGGCGCGCGAAATTGACAAAGCCCGCCCGGGAAACAATAGTTATGAAACTGCGAAACCGAGAGGGGCGAGTCTCGTCCACTGGGAAATTGAATGATCGCTCGTTATGCACTTTATACAAGCAACAGAGGCTGATGAGACAATTAGTCGATTCCACCGAGATCGGATTAATTGATTTGTAAGTTTGCGGACCGGCGAGAACTCTGCACAAGAAAAATTCTATCTGCATTCTATCGATGCGACTTGTCAATAAACGGACATTTTAGTTTTATTCAAGTATATAAAATCGTGATTTTACAACACTCTGGTCATTTGTTGTCCAATTTTTTCGCTGACTTGTAACTAGACTTGTAGATGACTAAAATACAGCAGTGTGCGAATTAACGCGAACATACCAATATTTTGAATGTCTTATTAGTTTTCTAAATTTGGCAACATGACTATGTCAGTGGTTGCTGTGATGACCTGTTAGGTATTGACGTGTCGTTAGTGGATAAGTCTGTGACAAATTACATAATTACATAATTATTTCATTTCCGCTAACGACGCGTCAATACCGCTCGGCAGGTCAGCGCAGACTAATTCATCAAACGTACAACAAAATGGCCGCAAGCGCTGACAAAGTCATGATGCCAACTTCATGTTGCAAGGTCCAATCAATTTACTCTGAATTTTAGAAATTTTCGAAGATCTTCTCACACTATAAATGTGTAAAGGTTCACAATTTAATTACAGTAAATTCAATACGGTCCCAAGGAACAGCAATCTCTTAATTGCGCTCGTCCACAAGCTTGTAAGTACTGGCTGCTGAGGGATGAAAAGCATCGTTCATGGTCTCGCATTTTAATATCCGCGAATCGATCAGCAAGACCCTCTGTCCGGCTCTGCACGGATAGACTGCGAGTGAAATTAGCCGGCAGGCCATAAACGTGTAATAAAGTTTGTTTAATCAGTCACGATTACAGAGAAAGAGACATTGCGAACGGTAGTCGAACCGGAAACGCGCTTCAATATCCGCGGATCGAATTTTCCACATATCAGGGATGCTGAACGCACTTCATTCCGTTTCTTAATTTCCATTTCTACAAACCGATTGTAACCTCGTAATGACTATTGCCTGGGCCCGCTTTAGGGGGGGGGGGGGGGGTGGGCGGGACAACCCGGGCACTTGCCCGGGGCGCCAAAATTTAGGGGCGCAATTTTGGCTGTAAGTTTGCAATTTGTTTTTTTGCCCGAGGCTTCGAAACCGCTGGAGCGGGCCCTGCTTTTGATCATCCCAAACTTTCATATGGAGAAATGCTAACAAATCGTTCGAATGCATGACGAACATGTAATTAATATACCGTCGATGTTTATTGGCAAATACAATTGGCTAGAACGAAATATGCGCTCACGTCGTTGCTCGTTATACTGATATTCCAGATAAGCCGTAGGCTATGGATTGACGATTCGCATTAATTTAACGGGATTAAATTCCTGTTGCAGTAAAAATCTTCCAAAAGGAGTTCGCGTTGGAACAAAATGGCGCGTGTTCTATTTAAAATCGATGGACAAAAAATGTAATAACGACTGCCTGAGAACCTCGCTGGTTCTAAATTTTAATAAATTTTATTTTATTATTTGCCTACTAGGAATATCGCCATTTTCGTTATCCCGAGGTAACAACTTTCTCTTCCACAACCAGCTATGTAACCACACTGTCAAGCAATCGCAGTTAAATTATATCCCCGCGAACCCTCGGGAAATGGAAAACTTTCGACATCGAAGACGCGAGAAGTTCGCACAGGACACGTGCTCGGACACGAGAGATCCTAAGAGCGTGATTGCGGCTCGTTCAGCTGGAAAAGATCCTAACCGCGTTCTTATGCTCCCTAACACGGCTATCTAAAGTCACGCATAAACGCCTCCAAGATCAAGGCGGATTTATTCGTCCCTTTGTCAACCGCTTACCCGACTTTTCCTTTGACGCGTGTTGCATAATGTCCCGTGAAAATTGAGTTGTTGCGACGAGTGCCATTTCGCTTTGTTCTATGCAGTTTTTCCGTTCTTAACGCAACGACCTCGTTCTCGAACCCTTCAACGAAATAGCTGATGCCCTTTGTCCCGGAAATGTACCTTCGATTTCCTCTGTGCGCGCAGACCGTCGCCAGTATAATGGCTCAAAGATAAATTGTAACAGATACGCCAATTTGGTCTTACCATCTCGTAATTGAAATAGTGGAATGACATTTCTCCCTTTCCTTGTGTTTTATTCGAATTACTCTTTCTCTTTCTCTCTTTCTTCCTCTCTCCTTCGTTAAGGGAATTCAAGTACCTCTGCTTGCTCGCCAAACTACATTGCATTTAAGAGCCAAGACTCCGCAGATTCGCGATAAGGTACAGTGACCACATTACCGACAAAAATAGGCGAAAAATGGTTTTACGTGCCTCAACTTTTCGTCCTTATATGAGAATATTTTTCGCTGGGAAAGCGCTTCTTTGAAAGAGGAAGGTTCAGTCTAGCGCGCGCTGCTCGTGAGCTGACGAGATTATGCAGATATTTGGTAATATTAATATAAGCATTAGTAGTAGGCCAAAAAGTCGAGAGTAGCGCGCGCTAGGAAAAATATCACCGGCTACAAATTGAGCTATATTTTGTCCTGATTCTCTGCGAAATAAAGCGAAAAACTTGAAGCACGTTTCCGCCGTCAGAATTCATGATATCGATAATACAGAGCAAAAAATGTGACAAGTTTAGTCACAGATTTAAGACCCGTCGGATCAATACCAAGACGGATCTGAAGTCAGTGACTGAAGGCTGTGAACAGAAATTGTACAGCAGTTACCGATCTGATGACTCTGAAAAAGTCACGTGACTACCCTCGGCTCTTAATTACAATTTAATTCGCGGTAATTCGTAACCCAGTTGTGAACTGTACTGAATCCATCAGTTTGTCGAAGCTGAAGTTAGTCTAGTCAACTTTACCAGTCTGGAATTGCAGATTGATGCGGAAGGAGCTCTGCAAATTTGTTTATAACATCCCAAAAAGAGAGATTCGTATATATTCAAGTTTTCCATACGAGCAGTTGACCCTGCAATATTTTCTGCCATTACCATCTTAAAAAACCTCAAAAAGCGTTCCAGTCTGGTTCGACCAGTGACCCGCAAAATGGTGGTTCTCAAGGGCTTCGTTGCAAGGATGCGCGACGGGTATTGTGCTTGACGCATCGGTTACCTCGTACTGGGGGTCGTTAAAGGATTTTAAATAACGTGTCTTCCTCAGCCATGTGCTGGTCCCCATTAGCAAGTTTAATTAAAAAATGTTCTCCGGACGCTGCTCAAGCGTCACCAGCTCAATTGACAGAACGGTCGAACGGAAGGAAAAAGCCCGACTGCGACAAATAATTCAGCCATCCTGATGCGCCCGAGCACTATAAATATTCGCCGAACTACGCGCTTCGGGAAGAAGACGCGGGAAATACGGCAATTTCCGTCGACGTATTTTCAGCGAACAAAGACCACCTAACCTAACCTAAAGTCCACCTAACTGCACCGGACCAATACACCGATTCGTTCCCATCAAAAAGAGGAGAAACGGAGAAGAAAATTATCGAATTATTATTATCAGTGCTGTTGCAGATACGTAGGTGCACGCATTCACAATTTGAACGACGCGTGAAGGGCTCGAAAGTCGTTCAGTGTAAATCCAATTTTCTTATTTTAATTTTTATAATTCTGGGATTGTTAATATTACATATATTCTTCCGAACGTTTATGCACACATCTTTTGACATCGTCGATTTAGAAAAATTAAAGGAACTGTTGCTCAGTGATCTTTATGCAAAATAAAAATTTTCAAGCCTTGGAAGCTACATTGACATTTATTTCTTTTCTCAGTGTTCGAGCAATCAGCTGTTCGGTGCCGCTGTGCATCGGCACGCACACACAGCAAATTAGCGACTGCCGAACTTTGTTTGTATTGAGGACTCGGCCGTCGTCGCGGTTCGTCTCCCTCTCACCACGCACACTTCGGGTGGCAAGGGTAGTTCATCATGTTCGTTTAAGATGGCTTTCGTTACAAACCGCCCACTCGAATGTCCGGCGGCAACGCGCCCCGGGGAAATACGAAACTCCGATGAAATAGAGGAACTGCCGACGACAGTTTACCGTGTACGTAGCTAACCGGAACGGTGCTCACCCCATTATAACTGAAAATAACAGCGGTCTTGAGCCCTTTTCCTCACTCTACCGAGTTACCCCCTCCTCGCCGGGTCGTCGACACCCCTCAATGCTACCCTTCGGCTGACATTGAGGGCCAGAGTACCTTCTTTGGGTTCAGCTTCACCCATGATGTGCAAAATTAAAAAATGTGACAACAAATTTTCTCCGCGGTTGACATAAATTTTTCAAAAAAATTGTTTACATCAGCTAAGAAACTAATTTAAAGTCTCGAAAAAATTGAAGCCCAATGAGTGTTATCGTCTTTTCGAAAGTGTCCGATTACTGCCGTTTCCTGCCCAATTCGAACAACCTAGTGTCCGTAAATATAAAATAACACAGTTTTCGTAAGCTAATGATTTTACCATTGGTACTCATTCCCAAATTTTGGGATCACTGTACCAAAGCCCTTGGGAAACAGAAATTCTCGAATCAAGACACTTCCATTTTTCCACATCTGCCATAAGCTAATGATTTTTCTTTTCACTGTTATTCGTCCCGAAACTTTGAGCTCACTATACTGATCCTTAGGCAGACCTGGAAAAATTTTAGTTAAAAGAAGAAATAGCTATTCGAAATAATTTATTTCCCACCTTTATTTCCATATTGCTGTTTGCAAATAAAAATAGTATTGATTCATTTGAGACATTAGCAATTTCAAGTATTATATTATTTCAATATTTTGTTACGAGCCAGGGCTATGAGCAGCGCGAGAGGCCGGCGAGGGGATTTTTACCCCAGGAATATGGTTTCAATTGTTAGTTAGGTACGCGGACGCACCCGATGCGAAATCGAGGAGCCGCTAGGATAGTTGACGTCGAGGACGCACCTGATGCGAAATCAGGGAACCTCTGGGAGGTTGGTGTCAAACGCAGACGCACCCGATGCGAAATCGAGGAGCTACTAGGAGGATGAAACTTCGCGCACGCACCCGATGCGAAATCGAGGAGTCACTAGGGAACACGCGGCGAACCCGATACGAAAGGAGGTTGTATAAGAGCGCGGACGCACCTGATGCGAAATCAGGGAGCTGCTAGGATGCGGAAGAACCCAATGCGAAATCGGGGATCCGCCTAGGATGGTATAATTTCGTGGACGCACTCAATGCGAAATCGAGGAGCCACTAGGTTGGAGAAATCTTCGTTGAATCGAATTTAAGTATTAGTAAGCCTCGTAACTTCTATATAATTTAATTGATACAATCCGAGCGGTTAGATTGTATCGTGTGGGAACGTTCAATTATTATATTAGGATTTTAGGCAATAATTAAGGGTACGCGAGTTAACAAACAAGACAATTTATTCTGAATTGAAATTACTACAAGTGTTGTTGTTTGTGTCGCGAATGAATATAATAAATGTACAATTAGAGGAATTGTTTACCTATGTTGCACGGTGTTGACGCACTGGCAATGCGGGGTTAGATGGCGATTGTTGAATGCCAAATAGAATATATACCGAACTAACGGAATCTATAAGGTTATGAATTGATTCGAAAGGGACTTTAACCCGATCTCACTAGACTTGACTCTGTAACGTGACTGCACGATTACTATAACGTTACGGAACCGTTTCTGAATCTCAACTGAACCGCTTCTCGACTAACCGAAGAGGATGAAAACGAATGGGTTTATATACCTTGAAAATGAAAGGGGTACTCTGTTTAAGATTTGATATCGCGTAGGGTCACAGTCACATTTTTTGTCACTTCTAATGAAAAGCAGGCCTCAGTTAGATTTTCGTTGAAAGGGGTTAATGAAGGTTATCCGGGCTATTTCCTATCAGTATATTGATTAACGGATGCCAGAAGGGAGTGTTTAGAGATTTTGGTATAAAGAAGGCATACAGTATCTTTCGTTAATAAAAGGGGCCTGTTGGGACGCTTTTCGTTCTCAGAAAAGAGATTAGAAATTCTAATCGAAATAAACGTGGAGAACGTCTCCATACGTAACAATTTATATTTCTTTATTTCAAATATGTCACAAGAGTGTCGGTATAAAGTATACTCAAACGCGACAATCTGGGCACCAGATATAATTTTGAAAAATAATTTCACAATTATCTCAAACAATTATTAGATAAACTAATTATGTTATTGAACACGTATGGGAAATGTGTATGGGAGGGGATGATGGAAGAGGATGGCAGGGGTTGATGGGGTAGTGCTCGGATCGAGGGGGAAGGGGAGGAATGGTTGAGGAAGGTGGACGAATGGTGGGAGAATATGAGTGGAAGAGGGGGTCCATGAGGTTTGGGAAGGGGGCGGAGGTGTGTGTGGGAGAGAGAGAGAGAGAGAAAAGACAGGTATGCTGTGTATTATTATTTTTTCTGTGATAAGCTTTTGATATTTAATTGTTGTTTTTTGTTACATAATGTAACTTATTGTAGGTTAAGTTATTGTATTTCTGGCGTTGGTTATTTTATTTTTATATTGTTACTTTTATCCTATTTTATGGAAAGTCGACAAGATATCTCTCTCTCTCTCTCTCTCTCTCTCTCTCTCTCTCGCTTGTGTATAAAGCTGTGTGCGGTTTTGCGTGGTAAGGTAATTGGTAAGTTAGGCTAAGGTTAGGATAAGAGCGGGGAAAGGAAGGAGATGCAATGGGAATTGTAACCCTGAGGGGAACAATAAATGATATATAACTAATTATGTTATTGGAAATAATGTTTCAAATGTTTCTGATATAATTTTGGAAAATAATTTCACAATTATCTGAAATAATTATAAAATAAACTAATATTTTATTTGAAATAATGTTTCAAATGATGTCACTTCTAAAGCAATCACCACACTCCGGGTTTTATCCGTTTATGGAAAAAATGAGTAGGTAAAGTTTAAATTATGGTTATTAGCGCGTGTTATAGGTGAGCATCAAGTCCGTACAATGTAGCGAAGACGGAATAACAAATGCATCTAGGCCACGCGGCTGCCGTAGCTTCTGATTATCAGTTGTAAAAGATGGAGACAGGCCCTCGAGGTGTTCGTCTTTTGCTGCAAACTACTTATAACTTGTCCTTGATATAATATTTACAAACAGTCTTGTATTCTGTGCAGCAATTTTAACGATTTTTAGTTGACCATCGGCAATGTAGGTTGCACTTGAGTTGATTCGATGACAGAGCACCTGCGTTTAAGTCACTCAACGGTTAACAAAGTTGCAGCCAGTAATCAGCACTGACCTATTCACCGCGGGTGTGAGTATGCAAAGTGTTGGTTCTCTATTACTGTTGCCATCAATCTCACTAAAATAGTTCTCTTTAACTTAAGGGTATATGCAACCTTGTAGACCTCATAAAATCGAGTGAATCTAACATTTTTCTCTCGCGTACAAAGATACTGTAAACAAAAGACATTCTTTTAGAGAATATTAAGCAACATTTTAGCTTTATTCTCATATTTTTGTTTTTACGTAAAATTGCAAAATGGAGGAGTTATATAACATGTAGCTGTCTAAGGATGAATATAATTGCTTCAATTAAAAACTGTGTTCCCTGTAAAATATAATATAGCTACCAGGCCGTTGCAAAACCGCTGTAATTTATCTCGGCGAATTTTTATTTTGCAATTCCAACGCAGTGGGCATTCCATTACACTATGCACCGAAATAGATTGAACGGTTAGACGGAAAAAAAATCTATAAATCTATTCTATTCTAAAATAATAAATCTGTAATGAAAAAATCTGCGGCAAGTTTGATTGAATAATAACTATCGGAATTTCTTTCGGGGCATAGTCCGGGCTCCGATATCGGGAAAACATCCCACGATTAGGAATAATCTTTTCGGCTATCAAAAGTTTTCGAGTATTTCCGATATCATCGCGAACCGAATTACGCTTTGATAAATTATAATTAAATTACTCCTTTAGACGCTCTTTCAATTACTAAAGAGTCAGTTCGTCATACCGAACCGTAAGATTTTTCTGGATGAATTAGTTTACTACGCGAAGGGAAAAAGAAATTTCGAAAGAATTGCGGGGAAAATACTAAAAGTTCTTTTGTACGAGAGAAAACACACAGAAAATGAAAATTACTTGCATAGCAAAATTTTAAAAATTCGGTTCCAACCAATTGCAATTTTTTTATAAAAGATTCTTTTATTTCAGAAAATTCATTCTTCTAACATTTCGAAGAGAGCAAAGTCGTTTCGTACAATTTCATACATAATAGGAGCATATAATAACCCCTCGAACCACTTTAAAATAAAAGAGATTGATGATCTACTGAAAACAGGGAACAAAGTTCTAATAATTGGAGACCTTAATGCAAGACACCCAGCTTGGAACAATACAAATCTGAATAGCAGTGGAAGAAAAATATATAATTACATTGCAAACAATAATAGCGGCATACTCTTCCCCAATGAACACACACACTATCCCACTAATGGACAACCACCATCCACAATAGACATTGCCATAAACAAAAACATACGAGACATCTCCGAAATGCTGGTTTTACACGAACTAAGCTCAGATCATAATCCTGTGATAATGGAACTGGG
Source organism: Halictus rubicundus (assembly GCF_050948215.1). Classification (NCBI taxonomy): domain Eukaryota; kingdom Metazoa; phylum Arthropoda; class Insecta; order Hymenoptera; family Halictidae; genus Halictus; species Halictus rubicundus. The sequence continues at coordinate 24,191 of NW_027488924.1, forward strand.
AGTATAAATAGTAAATGATCTAGAGAAAAAGGGACTCAACTATAAAAAAGCAAATTGGAAATGAAAGATCAATTACTTTTAGTTTATTTATTACATCTGTAAATTGTACTTACTCCATAATCAAATTCCTCCGGATTGCTTAGAATTTCTTCAACCAATTCTAACCTCTTCTAACGATTTTAGCGGGAATTTTAAATTCGGGAATTTGTTCAGAAACGACACGCTGCGTGATCCTCCTGCGTTATTGATTTGTGTTATCTCCTTCAGCGCACGCATCTCTGCTAATACTTTTGTGAGCAGAACTCTCGTCAAATGGTTCTGCAGTATTAGTGTTTTTAACATCCCATCTCTTTTTTGGCACCCCTTGCAGCAATTATTTTCCGTTTGCTCTCCTATTAATTGTTTGTTAGATATTATATGTTTTAAAGTGAACTTATTTATCTCTAAAATATTTTTCTTAACTTACCAATACTACACTGCTTATCGGAATGTATCTCATCCTCTTGTCCCTCTCCCTGCGATTCCTCGCCAACAGAGTGCGAACAAGCGGCTGAAAAGAAAATATATTTTGATTAAAAAGATATACTAATTACAGAACCAGAATGATTTATAACTATGAATGTAATATATAATGTTTTATAGAGTGCTTTCTTTTGAATTTACATACCTATGTTCCTCTGTTTTTTCAAATCTGGACCAGGGTAGAAAACTGCTGCCTCGTCAGAGGAGGTACTGTCTTCTAATGTAAACGCTGGCCTCTTTCTTCTCTCCGATGGTGACTCTGCCTCCGATTGCAGATCGCTCGTCTCCTCTGCGGCCTTTGCCTTGTTTCTGGCCTTCGTGTAGTCATCTAGAAGCATTAAACGAAAGCGTTACAAGCGTTATTATTTCAATTGTACATTTAGAGTGTATAATAATTGTGTTTCGGCGTCGACCGACGGTCGGAGCAGCCTCATGCCGGGACCACTCAGAGTTGAGCGCGCAAAGGAATCCACAGGATGGGTCAGTGAGAGGTTGAGAGAGAGAGAGAGAGAGAGAGGGGGGGGGGGAGAGGGAAAGGGAGAGGGAGCTGATATTAAACTGCACTTTATTGATCGCAGACCGATCACAGGCGGCACGACCGGCCGGTCACTCGCGAGCGATGGAGAGAACGAGAACGTCGCGAGCGCTAGAGAGAAAACGAGAACGTCGCGATCGCTAGAGAACGAGGACGTCGCGAGGTGCGCACGATCGAGAGAGAGAAAGCGCGATCGAGAATCGCGAGCCGGCGGATGGACGGATATCTTGCGCGTGCAGATTTCTGCCGTCGGAACGCGAAACGGAAATCTTGAGCGGCACGAAACGCGTGCCGCCGCGATACGGAAATGTTCAACGCGGGCGACGGAGATCTTCAACGCGCGGCAGAATGCACGTAACGCGGCGCGGAAGATTGTAGAAAATACTGCGAACGAGCAGTTCGAGATCGCGAGAGTCTCCGAGCGAGAGATTTTGAAATCTGACCTGAGCGAGACGAGCGCGAGCAGCAAACTAGCGCGAGAAATATGACTGAAGACGAACGTTAAGAGCGTTAAGCAGCGTGATGCGAGTGACGAACATTAAGAGAGTGAGAAGGCACACGCAGGTGCCTTAAATAACAAGGACCATCGAATGTGGAGCACCGTGATTGGTGCTCCCGAATCGGATAATCCTTGTTTGTCTCGATTTGAAGGATTCGAGCGTTGAAATTCGGCCAATGAGAGACGAAACTGTTGCTACGCGGTGTCGAGCAACGGCGACACGCGTTCTTGCCGCGTGTTGACATACGAGACAAAAACTGTATGATACAGCGGTCGCCAGTTGAGACAATAGCCGCCGAATTCCAACGCTTGAATCCTGAACAAATTGTAACTTACCGAAAGTGCTGTTTCTAAAAATCTTGACCTTGTACTTGGTCCATAAATTGTTACTGGCCTCCATTTTTTTTATTGCGGTCATCAAACGACCCCGTTGCAGTGGTGGCCAGTAACAATTTTCGCCCTCTAACCACTTTGTTGGCACTGCCTCCACGCTGCCATCTTCGATGAACTGAACCACCGTCCACGTTGCAGTTTCCATTGTTTGCTTGCCTAGAATTGAAAAATACAGTCAAAATTTCTATGGCATGGTTTATAAGAAAACATACTAATTTAAACATTAATTAAAGAGATATATACGGAAATTAAGAGAAGTTATATCAATGTAACAAATATAGCGGAAGAGCATAAGCAAAAACACGAACGATAACAAATAGTAGCAATAAAAATACTTACTTGTCCGAATATTACAAGAATGACGATTTGGAATTATGTTGTTCTCACTTCACACACTTGCTCCTGCTCCCAGATCGATTCACTCGCAAAATTACTTAAAGTGCCGAATACGTCTCCGGATGGTTCCACGATAAGTAATGAGAAGTCACTCGCGCTCCTAGAAGACACCCTCGCCCATCCCCACTCCGCGGCCAGATCCCTTAAGAACAAGGTATCGTCCACAGTAAAGACCCTTAACTTTCTAAACATGTGTCAACGAAAGCTCCGAATCGGGTGTGAGTACAACCTCAAGTTGCCAGCCATCGCACAGTGGCGAATTCGGCCGAGTTCGTGGCCAAAATTCGTATCTTCAAATCTATGATGAATTATTGAAATAAATGACGACGATACGACTCCCCTAAAGACGTCTTTTTCAAGACGTGGTTTTAACGTCTGAAATACATACCGAAATAAAACTAACATCTGAAATATAGCTATGTTAGTACTTTTTAATTTGTACTATGTATGTACAATATCTCTTTTTTTACACAGAAGAGCATGCGTTTATGTTTTAAAAATTAACACCAACACTAAAAAATATTGTTCACAGAAAGTTCTAGCCCCCGGTAACATGACGGGTTTTATATCTGACTAATCCGGTACTGGCAGACCGAGGGTAACTTTTTACCGTCAATTTGTGCTGCCTCACCTTATCTGGCGATACTGACAAGGGATCATATTCAGATGCGAAAATCCCATTTTGATGAGACTTATGGGAGCTTATACATAGTTCTTTGAAAGAAATTTGACACGTGCTTTTTTATCAGCAACCATCCACTCGGGGATTAAAACTGTTACGTATGGAGACGTTCTCCACGTTTATTTCGACTAGAAATTCTAATCTCTTTTTCTGAGAACGAAAAGCGTCCCAACAGGCTCCCTTTTATTAACACAAGATACTGTATGCCTTCTTTATATCAAAATCTCTAGACACTCCCTTCTGGCATCCGTTAATTAATATTCTGATAGGAAATAGCCCGGATAACCTTCATTAACCCCTTTTAACGAAAATCTAACTGAGGCCTGCTTTTCATTAGAAATGACAAAAAATGTGACTGTGACCCTACGTGACATTAAATCTTAAACAGAGTACCCCTTTCATTTTCAAGGTATATAAACCCGTTCATTTTCATCCTCTGCGGTTAGTCGAGAAGCGGTTCAGTTGAGATTCAGAAACGGTTCCGTAACGTTATAGTAATCGTGCAGTCACGTCGCGTTACAGAGTCAAGTCTAGTGAGATCGGGTTAAAGTCCCTTTCGAATCAATTCATAACCTTATAGATTCCGTTAGTTCGGTATATATTCTATTTGGCATTCAACAATCGCCATCTAACCCCGCATTGCCAGTGCGTCAACACCGTGCAACATAGGTAAACAATTCCTCTAATTGTACATTTATTATATTCATTCGCGACACAAACAACAACACTTGTAGTAATTTCAATTCAGAATAAATTGTCTTGTTTGTTAACTCGCGTACCCTTAATTATTGCCTAAAATCCTAATATAATAATTGAACGTTCCCACACGATACAATCTAACCGCTCGGATTGTATCAATTAAATTATATAGAAGTTACGAGGCTTACTAATACTTAAATTCGATTCAACGAAGATTTCTCCAACCTAGTGGCTCCTCGATTTCGCATTGAGTGCGTCCACGAAATTATACCATCCTAGGCGGATCCCCGATTTCGCATTGGGTTCTTCCGCATCCTAGCAGCTCCCTGATTTCGCATCAGGTGCGTCCGCGCTCTTATACAACCTCCTTTCGTATTGGGTTCGCCGCGTGTTCCCTAGTGACTCCTCGATTTCGCATCGGGTGCGTCTGCGTTTGACACCAACCTCCCAGAGGTTCCCTGATTTCGCATCAGGTGCGTCCTCGACGTCAACTATCCTAGCGGCTCCTCGATTTCGCATCGGGTGCGTCCGCGTACCTAACTAACAATTGAAACCATATTCCTGGGGTAAAAATCCCCTCGCCGGCCTCTCGCGCTGCTCATAGCCCTGGCTCGTAACAAAACTGGTGACAGCGGTGGGATCCATTCAATTATTTTAGGATCGCTTTAATTTTGGGTTTTTAACAAGTTAAATTACTCGTAACTGAGTATCGACAATATACTAGTTTTCGCTAGTCACGTCGTAATATTATAAGCAATATACTAGTTTTCGCTAGTTACGCTTTTATTAGAAAATTATATACTAGTTTTCGCTAGTTACGTTTTAAAAAATGCTGAACGGAATAGCAAATACTTCTAACGCTGACATAATGAACTTGACGGTATCACTTGCAAATTCTATGTCGCTGTTGACGCAAAGGACATGTTTACAAAACGTTACTTCGACAATTCCGACTTTTAATGGGGAAGACCCACCCTTGTCTCGTTTTGCGCAGACTATAGAGGACGGGTTAACGTTGATTCCTGAGGGTACGGAAACCGAGTATCTAGCAATTGTTCTTACTAAACTCGTCGGGCCAGCACGTAGGAGTACTTTAGAACACAAGTTTACGACCGTAAAGGCATTAATTCAGCACCTAAAGAAAAGATTCGCGCCTGGCAAAAGTCTGTCATATTTCCAAGTGGAAATCGCGAAGTTACGTATCCGCGAAGGAGAAAGCCTACGACAATACATCGATAGGACAAGCCACCTAGTCTATTGTACGCGTGGAGCCATTAAGGAAAAATACGAGGTCCACGCTGAAGAATTCATCAAAGAAATGGAGAAGGATGTTCTGGAAAACTTCATCGATGGATTACCGGATCGTATTGCCTTGAAGGTGTCGGCTCTCCTAAAAGATCCAGAAAATCTGGAGGAAGCTTACGACGCCGTGCTACAAATAGAGAAAAAATTAAGAAATCGAAGACAGTCGCCTCGGCATGAATCACCATCAAGGTGGTCCCGCCGAGATTCTTTCGACCAAGATCCTCGTTATCGCGAGCGTGAAGTGTCGTACCCTCTATCTCCGAGCAGATATGATCGACACAGAGATCGACGCACGAGACCATCTGGTTTTGAGGAGGAAAGAGAAGAACGCGCTTCTGCCTGGACCCTGCGTCACAGGAGCCCCTCTCACTCCCCCTCTAATCGCTCCGAGTCATCAATGGGAGATGACGGAGAAAAACGGTATACGATTCTAAAGGGTACCGATAAAAATCGCACGTCAAACATGTATTGTTGGCATTGCGGAACTTCCGGGCACGACGGGAAATTCTGCAGGAATCGTCCCCGTAGCCCGCGATTCCGACGAGATTCGCGAGATTCGCGAGATTCGTCCGTGGAATCAAAGAAATTTTTAAACTACGATCGCGCTCACCGTACAGGCGACACGATGAGCGAAAAGAAAGAAGATCGCCCAAGATCCGTCCGCTTCGAAGAGAAACCCTCGTCAAGGAAGCACCTGCACCACGGATCAAAATTACGATCCCAGAACTGGAATCAGGAACGGGAGAATTTTTAATTGACGGTGGAGCGTCCGTAAATTTGGTGGTCCTCGACGCTCTAGAAAGAACAGCAGAGATTTCACGAGAGGAAATCGAAATAACTGGACTCACCACAACCCCGATTTTCACCGTAGGAACGACAATTCTTCATATCCATGAAGCCCCAGCAATATTTTACGTAGTAAAACACCTGGCCATAGAAGCAGATGGACTAATCGGAAGCCCATTCCTAAAACAAGAACAGGCTGAAATTTCCTATTACCATGGAACACTGGTATTAAAGAACAAACCTATCAGGCCTATTCGATTTTCAAATTATTTGGAAGCATCAGAAAAAACAACTAAGCACCACATTCCAGCAAGAACCTCACAACAAATCGCTATTCATATAGCTAATCCAAAGATCAAGGAAGGCTACTTGCCCCGTATAAAAACACACGACCGATTGTACATAGGAGAAGCAGCTGTCATAAATAATCAAGGAAGGTGTCATGTTATGGCAACCAACACCAGCGAAGAAGACCTGGACGTAGAAATAGAACCACAAATTCTGGAACCCTATGACATTTTAAGCACTTCAGACGAAGATATCTACTCAGAGGTACAAGGTCACGCTAATTTCAATAACAGAGAAGATAGGACACAGGGAATCTCCCAAACATTAAATCTCAAGCACTTGAACAAAGAGGAACTGTGCAGCATCACCGCTCTGGTAAAGGAGTTTCCCGACCGATTTTATCTCCCCGGAGATAAGCTAGGGAAGGCCTCCAATTTCAAACACTCCATACACACGACCGACGAAATTCCAATCAACACGAGACAATATCGTTACCCTCCGATACATCAACACGAAATAAAAAAGCAGATAGACGCATTATTATCCGAAGGAATAATAACTCCGTCGAAATCACCATATAATTCACCCTTGTGGATTGTACCAAAGAAACCGGATGCACAGGGAAACAAACGTTGGCGTATGGTCATAGACTTCCGTGCGCTTAATGATAAAACAATTTCCGATAAATACCCGCTACCACAAATTACAGAAATATTAGATCGTCTCGGTGGAGCTAAATACTTCTCCGTTTTCGATCTCGCAAATGGTTTTCACCAAATAGAGATGGACTCGAAAGATAGGCAGAAAACAGCCTTTACCACGCCTAATGGACACTATGAATTTTCACGAATGCCGTTTGGTTTAAAGAATGCACCACCCACCTTCCAACGCCTCATGGATCAAGTTCTAACTGGACTTCAGGGAACGGACGTGTTCGTTTACCTGGATGACATCGTGGTTTACGCATCATCATTACATGAACACAACGTTAAAGTCAGGAAATTATTAAATCGCTTACGAGAACATGGCTTAACCCTTCAGACTAATAAATGCGAATTTCTACGAAAAGAAGTCACATACCTTGGACACATTATTTCAAGACACGGAGTAAAACCTGACCCCAGAAAATTAAAAGCCGTCAACGATTTTCCAAGACCCACCAATCAGAAGAATATACAGCAATTTTTGGGATTAGTAGGATACTACAGACGATTCATATCAGATTTCACCACTAAAGCAAAACCGTTGATTAGTCTCTTGGGAAAAGGCATAAAATTCAAATGGACCGAAGAACAGGAAAACAGTTTTAAACTATTACGCGAAGAATTATGTCAGGAACCTATTTTACAATACCCCGACTTCAGCAAACCATTCATCGTTACAACGGACGCATCAGAACATGCCATTGGAGCCGTGCTTAGTCAAGGCGAAATAGGAAATGATCTGCCGATTGCTTACGCATCACGCAGCCTAAATAAAGCAGAGAAAAATTACTCAGCTACAGAAAAAGAATGTTTGGCCATGGTTTACGCCGTTCAATATTTCAGACCGTATGTTTACGGAACCAAATTCACTCTGGTGACAGATCACAGACCACTAGTTTGGCTACACTCTGTAAAAGATCCGACGTCAAGACTCATGAAGTGGAAACTGAGACTTTTGGAGTACGATTATCAGGTTGTCCATAAATCTGGAAAAACGAATAAGAACGCTGACGCGTTATCGCGTAATCCTACCTCCATCTGTCTACCACTTATCCCGCGAGAACTCAGAGATCCTGATTTCAAAATCCAGATACCGAAAACAGACACTGGCATTGATGCAATTGGACAACGTATCAGACAATTACGTCGAGACCGAGAAAAACGACCGAGATATCAGGAAACAAGCAGTTCAGATGAAAGAGAAGAGCCCGCTCTTGGAAAAGTGCGACACTCTCCCATAATAAATAAAAACCGATCTCTTCCGACCTTATCTCGAGAGGTGATGATGCCGGATGAAGACCAGGACACCACACACCATTTTTTACCCGCAGCAAATTCAACAGAAATTTTTTCTACAGATAAGAACCAAAGCTTATCTGGCGACTTAATTTCATTTGAGGAACCGCTTGAAAATACAGTCATCGAAAATACCAACAATTTGCAAGTGGAGCCACCTAATATACCGCAGGAACCATTATACAGAACAAGCGGAATTTTACAACCCACCATAATTCAACTACCCACAAGCGAAACAAGTGCAAGGCAGCTACCTGACCGTACAGCAGACCCTTATCCATTCTTTGACACCGCTACCGACAGTTCTTCTACCGAAACTGACCTGGAAGCGCCGCCAGAACCAAAACAAAAGATCATCGTTTCTTCAAACACCCTCACAGCAAAAGAAGACAACTATGTGCACTTTATATCAGCCGATTGCAATTTAATAACCCCCATCGGAAAATTACTTTTGGACACTGAATTAATAAACAAACAGGAATTCCTAGCTTCAGGACCGAAGAAGGGACAAGTTGTAATTTCAAACAACGGATTATTTAAAACATTCAGTATAATAATTTCCGACAATTTTTATGATAAACCAAATAGAATGGACATAGTCAACGGACTGAAAACTCTCCAACCAGCTTTAAAAGGAAACAGAATCGAATCTTTTCGAATATCAGCCACCGGAGATTTGCATAAATTACCACTCAACGAATTTCTCAAGACACTAGAAGAGACCTTCACAGAGCACCTTCCCCAAATCACAATATGCAATTGCATTATCACCACTCCTTCTGTGGAAAATAGACACGAGATTATTCACGAAGCACACGATAGTCTAATCGGAGGACATAAAGGCGTCACGAAAACTTACAATCGTATTCGAGCAAGATTTCATTGGCCACACATGCGTAATGAAATTCAGGATTACATCCGAAAATGCAAAAGTTGTCAGGAACAGAAATTAGTCCGTATAAAAACTCGCCAGCCTATGCTGATCACCGACACCCCTTTGGACGCATTTGACAAAATTTCCCTGGACACCGTTGGACCATTACCAGTCACACCAGGAGGAAATCGATACATCCTTACCATGCAGGACAATCTAACCAAATATTGTATTGCAGTAGCAATACCCAACATCCGAGCCACTACCATTGCCGATGCTTTCGCAAGGCATTTCATCGCAGTCTATGGAACACCTCGAGCCATACTAACAGACAAAGGAACCAGTTTCATCGGAAACCTCATGAAAAATTTATCTGAGATTTTCAAAATCAAACAGATCACCACCTCAGGATACAGACCGCAAACCAATGGATCATTAGAACGAAGTCATATTGTACTCACGGAATATCTCAAGCATTACATGGATAGCTACGAGGACTGGGATTTGCTAATTCCTTTTGCAATGCTCTCCTACAATACCTCAGTTCATGAAGCCACAAATTTTACACCATACGAATTAATTTTCGGTAAACAAGCTCGGGAACCAACCTCGTTCCCAACTGGTACGAACCTAAAAACATATGGAGACTACCTAACTGAATTAATAACCAATATAATCCGAATACGTAATTTGGCTGCAAACAACCTTAATAAAGCAAAAGCTCGCTCTAAGAGCTACTACGATTGCAAGGCAAACCCCGCCACATTCAAAGTAGATGATCTCGTTTACGTACTCTTAGAACCTCGTACTAGCAAATTCGACCCCCATTACATTGGACCATACAAAATACTAGACGTGACAGACTTGAATAATGTTGTATTACAAACACCAAACAAAACGATAACTAAACATCAGGACAAATTAAAGCACGCTCATTTTGAACCAACAGTCGGGAATGACCATGATTCTCTTCTGCGCGTTCCTGCTGCCACTGACAATGGGTCAACACCTGGGAGATAACAGCTCAACAATAGAAATATTACAACAAGACACCGGCTTATTCTTCGAGAAATTGTCGGACATCCGGACCTACCAAACACAGTGGCGCCTAGTAACTTCACTCGACGTCAATAAATACCTGCAACACGCACCACCGGTACAACAACTGATTTCCATAATCGACCAGCTCTGCAAAAGGCACGATGCCACTAAATGTCTCAACGAAGACCTCGGACCTCGATTGATAAAGAAGGAAGAAAACACGCGTTATTACCGGAATTTGATAAAATCTGCGATGGGTGACCATCCATACCTCAACACAAAATCACCCCGACGTAATGCACCGTTTGGATTCATCGGAACAGTCAGCAACATTCTCTCTGGAACCTTAACTCAGGAAGACGCAGATTATTACAATCACGAATTGAATAAAATATACAGAAACGAGCATGAAATCACAGAGATAATAGCAAGACAAACCCATATTATAAAGGGAGAGTTCTCTACGGTGCATACAAGATTACTGAATTTAACGAATGGAATGTCGAAACTTATGAAAATAGTTTCCGAGCACTCCAAGCAACTATATGAAACACAATCAGAAATAGACAGGTTGCGATTCGAGGGTGCCATAAGGGAATCTTTGTTCGAAATCGAAAGAGGTTTAGACGACTACAGCACCAACTTGCTACTGCTAATAGATGCAATATTATTGGCGAAACAGGGGATTTTGCATCCAGCAATCTTCTCACCCCAACAGTTACTAAATTCCGCTTTGAAAATCAAGCAAACCTCGTCGCACGAGTTTCCTTTCTCGCCTGAGGAATTACTTACAGAACAGCTTGAAAGAATTACCAAGCTGAACATAGTTTTCACAAAAGGCAGGATAGTCTTCGAACTCACCGTGCCATTGCTAGACCACCAAATATTCAATTTCTACAAGATCTATCCCTGTCCATCCATGCAACCGTTGGGAGCCAAGATGGTGATGTCGTACATAAAACCACGATTTACATACATTGCAGTATCATCCGACGAACAACAGTATTTCCTACCTACCGAAGATTACATAAGGAGTTGCCGTCCCCATCATAGGCAATTACTAGGACCATCTACTCTGCCCATATATCAAACAAACCAACATGCAACCTGCGAAACCACCCTACTGTTGAACCCCGCCACAATAGACTGGAGTACCTGCAACATCAAGGTGACCGCTTACCTGCAGCCCCACTGGCGAGCTCTAAGCACACCAGCCACATGGTTGTACTTTATGCCAGAAGAAAAGAAAGCCCAAATTTACTGCAGAGGGAAAAAGGCAACCATAAAGACATTTCAAAAGACTGGAATTTTTAAATTGGAAGCTGGCTGTCAGACGACCATAAACTCCATGCAACTTAAATCATTGGACATTGTCGAGACCACAGGAAACATAATATATTACCCGACAATATCTTACAACTTGTCATCTTTACTGCCAGAAATAACTGAGCCTCATATCAGAGTAATTGAATCGAACATATCAAATGAAGAACCCTCCAGTAGCCATTGGGAACAACTCCCAGCGGCTATATCCCTCAGTGCAATAGAACAAGAGGTGAAGACAATTACAACGCAGCAGAGAGTAACCAAACACCAACAATTTTCAACCTTTTCCACCATTGCAGTGATGACGGCATTCCTACTCTCTGTTACCTTAATTATCATCAAATTCCGTATATTTCGGAAACAACCCACTAGAGATCAAGAACAAAAAGAAACAAACGAGATAGAGCAGGAACAGACACAAGCCTCGCATGCAGATACCAAACCCTCCGCGTCGATCTTCTAGGGAGCGGGACCTACCCCCACCCCTCCAGTGGGGGTTCCAGCCCTATATAAGCAGACCACCGAGTCCTAGCAACACATAGTCTCAGCATCAATGAGTCAGAACGCATCAACGCAAACTGAACCATTTGAAGGACGATCTAGCATCGCGATTCAGACAGGACAAAGCGGGTGGTGGAGTAAGCCGAATAGAACGGGAAAAATCCTGATTGCTCGACCTTACCAACCTGTAAAGGGAGGCAGAATCGTTAAAGGTCGGAGCACGTCAACAAGGGCAGCGAAGAAAACCACAGCTCACACCCAAACCGACCAACGGAAGCGACCGTATCACTGCCTGGAACTATTCGAAGTAACCGACCGAAACATCCAAGGCTGGACCCCGGGAGAACCATGCCGGAAAAAGGAAGCAGCCTAAGACTCATCGGTACCCGAAAGGTGGAAGGGTCCTTCCGCTGCATCGTCCGTGAGGTCGAGGACCAGACAACCGTCTGGATCACAGCGGAGGAACATCCGGAGGAAGTGACGACTATCTTCAGGGCTTTTGCCAACCACATGGTAGAACGACACCGCCTATGCGTACCGGTGTTGACAGCAATCAAGCCGGGTCTCCTCGTGGCCGTGCAGGATGGTCCCGCCTGGCTCAGGGGCGAAGTGAGGGAGGTCGACAATCGAGCCGCGTCCATCTTTCTGGGTGACCGCGGTACCACCACGATCCGGGAGGTTACCCAAATTTGGATTCTCCCGCCACGCTTCCGGACCTTGCCCTGGCAGGCGGTAAAAATGGTGCTGAGGGGCGTCCGCCCCCGAAACAACAGAACCATCCGCCGAATCAGCACTATCTCCGAGCTGGTAATGAGGGACCGAAGAGGCTACGCTTGCGGAGTGACCATCACCAATGGTGACCACGCCGAGGGCCACCTCCTGCTGGAACGTCTACCGGGCCAACCCCCCCTGGATGTTGCGGATTTCTGGCTTCGAGTGGGCTACGCCACCAAGACCACAACCAACCCACAGCAACACCTCCAACACTAGAAGACCACACCTACCTATAAGTACACTAAACACCACACTACACTACACCGACATTTTGTTTATCATAGTTTCCAGGACGTTTTTCTTTCTCAGATCGAAAGCATCACGCGAACCGCGATGTTTCATTTAAGGGGGGAGATGTTACGTATGGAGACGTTCTCCACGTTTATTTCGACTAGAAATTCTAATCTCTTTTTCTGAGAACGAAAAGCGTCCCAACAGGCTCCCTTTTATTAACACAAGATACTGTATGCCTTCTTTATATCAAAATCTCTAGACACTCCCTTCTGGCATCCGTTAATGAATATTCTGATAGGAAATAGCCCGGATAACCTTCATTAACCCCTTTTAACGAAAATCTAACTGAGGCCTGCTTTTCATTAGAAATGACAAAAAATGTGACTGTGACCCTACGTGACATTAAATCTTAAACAGAGTACCCCTTTCATTTTCAAGGTATATAAACCCGTTCATTTTCATCCTCTGCGGTTAGTCGAGAAGCGGTTCAGTTGAGATTCAGAAACGGTTCCGTAACGTTATAGTAATCGTGCAGTCACGTCGCGTTACAGAGTCAAGTCTAGTGAGATCGGGTTAAAGTCCCTTTCGAATCAATTCATAACCTTATAGATTCCGTTAGTTCGGTATATATTCTATTTGGCATTCAACAATCGCCATCTAACCCCGCATTGCCAGTGCGTCAACACCGTGCAACATAGGTAAACAATTCCTCTAATTGTACATTTATTATATTCATTCGCGACACAAACAACAACACTTGTAGTAATTTCAATTCAGAATAAATTGTCTTGTTTGTTAACTCGCGTACCCTTAATTATTGCCTAAAATCCTAATATAATAATTGAACGTTCCCACACGATACAATCTAACCGCTCGGATTGTATCAATTAAATTATATAGAAGTTACGAGGCTTACTAATACTTAAATTCGATTCAACGACGATTTCTCCAACCTAGTGGCTCCTCGATTTCGCATTGAGTGCGTCCACGAAATTATACCATCCTAGGCGGATCCCCGATTTCGCATTGGGTTCTTCCGCATCCTAGCAGCTCCCTGATTTCGCATCAGGTGCGTCCGCGCTCTTATACAACCTCCTTTCGTATTGGGTTCGCCGCGTGTTCCCTAGTGACTCCTCGATTTCGCATCGGGTGCGTGCACGAAGTTTCATCCTCCTAGTAGCTCCTCGATTTCGCATCGGGTGCGTCTGCGTTTGACACCAACCTCCCAGAGGTTCCCTGATTTCGCATCAGGTGCGTCCTCGACGTCAACTATCCTAGCGGCTCCTCGATTTCGCATCGGGTGCGTCCGCGTACCTAACTAACAATTGAAACCATATTCCTGGGGTAAAAATCCCCTCGCCGGCCTCTCGCGCTGCTCATAGCCCTGGCTCGTAACAAAACCATATTTTTTGAGATATCTCGGAAACCAGACGTCGAATAAATTTGAATTTTTTTTAAATTGTGTGTTTTTCAATGGGAAATGTAGTCGCGCAAGAAAATTTTAACAAAAGTTTTTTGTTTAAACAATATATTAAAAATTTGATTTTTTTTCAGTTTCCCTTATTTATTGTTAGTTCATTTTAATGTAAACTTGGGTGTGTGATCTTTGATCCAAAATAGGGGGTACATGTTTTTTTTTGCCATTTAACAATAATTATGCATAATGGAAGATATTCTTGCGCCTGGCGTGCGTAGGAAGGAATTCTGGCTGGTTTTATCGAAATATAAGCATTTAGTATAAACCTGTATAGTATTTTAAACAATACCACTGGGTTATGTGTCGTTTATTATTTTATTAGTAGCGAGAGAAGGTGGCGCAGGTAGCAGCGTGACGCGGTGCTAATTATAATTACGGCGCGCCGCAAAAAAATCAAATTTTTAATATATTGTTTAAACAACAAACTTTTGTTAAAATTTTCTTGCGCGACTACATTTCCCATTGAAAAACACACAATTTAAAAAAAAATTCAAATTTTTTCGACCTCTGGTTTCCGAGATATCTCCAAAAATATGGTTTTGACCGCCAACTTTGAGGGCTGTTTTCACCCCTTCAAAGTGGATGGTTGCCGATAAAAAAAAACAAGTGTGAAATATTTTTCAAAGAACTATAAGCTCCCACAAGTTTCATCAAAATCGGATTTTCGCATCTGATTATGTTCCCTTGTGAGTATGAAAGGGACGAGGAGTTCTAGCAATAAATGACGGTCGACGAAGCGAGGCTCTACTGTAATTATTTCTCTTTCTATCGATATTTTACCGACCGTATATGACACCACATTTTAAAAAAGGACATCTTAAACAATATCATATGATGAAGTCTATTGCCAAAACAACCGCTGGTAACCAATGCGTTAACTATTTCTAGCCCATCATCATGTTTTCTATCATCCTACCAATGATTCACAGATTAAATAGGAGTCACGAGTGACCGACGAGGAATAAGTCGTAGCCAGAAGAGAACAAAAACACGAGGGGTCAACCGTATGGCGATCAGACGTATTAAAAACGCCGTAAGCAATTCTCCCCCTAAATTCTCTTCCCTTGGCGCGGTTCTCATCTCTGACGGTCGCAGGGGTGGGAAGAAAGGATGTCACGTATATACAGTTTCGCTGTCAAAGGGACGATACGTACTTTCGCACGAATTATGAAAAGGTACACCACAAGTGGGTAGCGATATTGTTACCACCGGGATGCTTCTGTTCTCACTGAAGAAAAGGGTGGTATTTGCTGAGAGCACGTGGGTGGTACACACCGCGACATACATTCTGTGTAAGACTCTAGCAAACCGCGCGTGCCTGTGTTGCACGAAAAAATTTGCCCTTTCCGGAGGCGATGCTTTATTTCCAGAGAAACTGTTTGTCCCTGAGCCTCGTGGCTGGAAAAATTATGATAGTGGAACTGGCAAAAGTGGAGCTAACACCTCTCCTCACCTGTGAAGAAATGCGGAAAATACGAAGCGGATACTGTTGCTCAACGTATCCTCTTCGAAACGGATTTATATTATTTAGTGATTGTAAAATCGAGGCAGCCAATCGATGGGGGCAGAAATAAAATAAATCAGCATACGAGAAGCATGTAACAATTTCCGATATTTCGCAGCCGATTGAACGACCAGCGATCGAGCAGTGGCTCCTGAAACTTATTACTCTGACGCAACGGCGAAGGGCAGAGGGGGTGGGGCCGACACGAACGTGAACGCTACCAAGCAGAACCGGGGGTAATGTAGAATGAAAAACGAGGAAAAGTCGAAGATAAAATTTCAGTGTAGCTGGAAAACGCGGAGTATCAAGCCGATTTTTCCTTACGGTGCTGAAAACGTAACAATGAAATTATTGGCCACACCTAACACTGATTCCTACCGTGTCCCTGCTGGCCAATCCCGCGAATGGAAACGATAAAATCGGATTTGTTACGTTCTGTCGAAAGCTCTTGATCGGGATATTAAATATCTTCACATTCAAATTCGTGGAATTTAAAAGGTTTTTGTATCAGCCCATTGAGAGCATCGAATTTAAAAAATTATATTTTGAAGGATCATTCGTCCCAGGCTAAACGAACAATGATTAACAAGACCGAGGATTTTATAGATTCGTGTTAAAAATGGATGGATCAAACGCAAAACAGTATAGAAGCATTTAGAAAATCTAGAAACGCATAAACGATTTAAAAGGGAAATAAATTTCGCAAGGGAAATGAATATCGCTCAACGCAGGCGATATTTCTTTCGCATTAAAATTCGCAATATATTGATTAATATTTCGCCCGAACGACTCGATGACTCTTCTCTCTCCGTAAACATGTAATCTGTTAAATTTTCGATTTTAATAAGCGCGGATATGTCCGGCCAACGGGCAAATAGACCATCCACGCGATTATACACAAAACGCGATAAAATAAACGCGTCATTTGTTGCGAACGTGATTTTTATTTTATTTCCAATCTCGCGAAATCCCATGGTCATTTACGGAAGAATTGAAATAAATATTTTTTTAAATTTTCAATGTACTGTTCAATGACCCGCGTTTTTCGTTAATAACTCCTTAACGAAGTCGAGCAGAACATTTTCACGGAGGAAAAAGTTATATAAAATTTATTGTTATGATAAAAGTTATTATAAAAAGTATATTCTGCAATGATTACACATCGACTTCTGTTCTCTACAATTTTTTTTTTTTATTGAAAATTGCAGAGAACAGAAGTTAACTAAAAATGTATTCCTTCTTTCAACAATTCTAATGAACAGAGAATAATGTAATAACTAGACTGTGGATCTTTATCTTGTATTTTTGATTTTTATTTAGTGACGACAATCTATAACTTTAACCATTTGTCCTGCTTTAACTGCAAAAGATACGCGAACTCTTTTCACACGCGACGATTCTTTGGACTCGCCCGAGTTGAATGGCGTATTTATTGTATAACATTTTTGTATAAAATTAATAAAATAATATAATATTAGATTTTCTGAAGATTTTTGGAGGATAAATTAATTTTTTTGTTTCTTCGGACATACGCTCGAAATCGTTGAAAATCTGACTGAACGTGTTCTCGATATTTCTATAAAGTGATGTGAAATCATCATTTTAACGTTAAAAATTAAGGGTTGTAGGCAAAATCTACCTACGTCATAGAGTGAACCGTCTCCCTTTGGGCATATCGTGAAAAAGCTGTTACAGGTGATACAGACGTAGCGTTTGATGAATCAAATAAAATAGTGGCGCAAGGGACAGGAGAAGATATTGTTGGACACTGTGAAATTTGCTGATCTTTCGGAATTGCTTTCCCAGAGACCGTGCGACCGATTCTATTGAAACTTTTAGGGCGATTCGTCATACCGTTGACGTAACGAAAGAAAATTGCTTCGACAGGAAAATATAGTTATTGTCGATATAAAAGCGTCATTTCTGACGTCTTGTGTCTATCTAAAAGTGACAATTCAAAGTGACCTGATATTTTTCATGATTTCCTTTGTAACAGTGAATTGAGCCTGTGAATCGTGAACGTTCCGAGAGAAAGCAATTTTTACGGAAAATCCCATGAAACAATTTATTTTAATAGTATCATCGTTGTTAGAAATTCTAACTGTTAATAGAGATTTTAAGAAATTAGAATTGTCCCAAACAACGCGTTTTACGTTCTACGTGTCGTGCTGAGTATCGTAGGAGCATGAACTGATCGCGTGCCATAGCTCTGTTAATTTTACGGAATTTTTAATTAAAATTCCGGAGGGCCAGACAACGGTATTCGATTACAATATTTCTCGAAATCAAGCCACGAAATTCTATCGTATTCTAACAATAATTATTCTGATTATTAAATAGATTAAGAAATAATTTAATAAATAATCAAATTGTTTGACGAATACTTCGCGTTTGCTTTAAACCTCACAAGAAAACTTCGATTGACTATTTCGCCGAGGGATTTTTCGCATGTTCCGGGAAGTTCATATTTATTCATCGAGTTGCATTGGCGTTTGAAACAAACGGAAGAATGGGATGAAAAAGTTCTTGTTTGCATACCCGACATATGTAGATATTCCCGTTGAAATCGCGCACGTGACGGGCTTTCTTGATTAGCCGTAAAAATTCGAATTTCAGTCTCCGCTCGAAAAATTTGCGTCACAGAGGGGAATCATTATTCCCGCAGGGTATTATATCCCGTCGGCCGGGATCGTGTGCGCCCGAATACGAGGCGCATACAGTTACACGCGATCCGCTTCTTGTTCCATATTTCACGGTGGGCCCAATAAGGATCACAATTAAGCCCGTACGTAGTGTTCGTCTTCCGCAATTTGACAGTGTCTAACTCTCCTTACGCAAAATTATGCGCGGTGACTTCCGGCCCGTGTTAATTGCGACGTGGAATCCGTGGAACACCGTATCGAACGCGATTGTCGAGAGTGGATTGCCAAAATGGAATTGAACAACGGGCAATAAACAAACATCGTTAAGTGCTAATTTTTGTTCGCTGTGGATTTTGTGCATTTATAGAAAAATGGAAACTGGAAAGCTAAATTGTGAAGGTGTTAGAAAAATTGGAGAATATTATTTTCAATTTATGAAAGTTGTTGAAAGAACAGGCACATTTTCATCTAGTTTCTATTTTTTACGATCAACTTATTATTTATTTAGAACAATTTTATTTTCTATAAAGGTTTTCGATACAAGAATCGAAAGTTTCTTATCGAAATGCAACAATGGTGATGACACTGGCAAGACCCGTGTTGTTGACATATATCGAAAATTCACTGTACTTCCAAATTTCGGTAATTCAGAAATTGTCCGGCGATCGACAAACCAGCCCTCGATCACTTGTGACTCATCTCAACTTCGATGACCTTATGAGAACGACTAGAGACGTTTGACCTTAACTGCCGAGTCCTTCTATTTTGGGGGGTGTGAAAAATTCATGTGCTTTTTGCCTCTCATCACGGACGCGATGCTTAACGAGATATTTTATTTATTATGGCGGGTGATTCTTGTCGATGGACTGCGGATGTTTGGGCAATTTTCAGTTTCTGTAGTCAAACTTTAAGAAACCCCACGAAATCTTATTTTCAGTGGTAGCAACTTTGTAGATCTAAAATCAAGAAAAATTCTACTCAATTCTATTGAATTTTGTAGTGTAGATATAATTGAAATCAATCTGAAAAGCCGGATATAATCATTTTCTTTGGGGTTATTGCAGGAAAGAAGATAGCTGAACTTCTTAAAGGTAGTTTCCGACGGATCGGTTGAAAATAATGAAAACGGTACGCTAACGTACACCGATCAGAAACATTTCTATCTTCGTTATATCTTGGAATTATTTCCTGCGCGAAATTGCGTGCAACATCCGTAAAAGTCGATTTTAATTTTTCTTTTTATTTAAGGACAATGGCATTCCTTATTACAAAAAAGTAAGATGTACGAGCAACAACGGTGTCAACATCTCCGCTAATTTCCCGTCAAAAAACTTCCCGCAAAGCAGCCACCTTTGTTCGCGTAAAAACGAAGGATCTCCTAAGCGGTTTTCTTGATTGAGGGGATGAAGAAATTCATTTTTATCTTCCGGAGATACGAGGACGCGCGAAATACGTCTGTAATTGTGTGTGAACCGTATAATCCTCGAGCATACTACTTGAGCATATTTCGATTTTCTAGAAACCGATAGATCTTATTTGTTTGCTAAAAGCCATTTTATTAATCGATTATACACTCGCCATATTTTGGACAGTAGTGGTCAGTTATGATACAGAAGCACGTTGGGGTGTTAAGGGTTAATAGATGACACGAACTTCCACGTTTATCTAACCTGATCTAATTCGTCGGGGGTTACAACTCCTAAAAGCCCCGTTTATTCGACCGGTAATTTCAAGCGATAGATCGAACCGGGCAAGTGACGAAAGTTTAAAATTCTCTGACTTTATTAAACGTTGCTCGATCAGCTTGTAAACTTCGCCCGCGTCCCATTAACTAACTCTGTTTTCACAACTCCATGGTTTCCCGGCCAAGGTAAGTTATGAAAACGAGGCTGGCCGGTGCATCCGATAACTATGCGATTCGATTCCCTGCGTCTTCAGAGCTGCACATGACTTTTTATTCCTCGGCGGAGGCTAAGGAAAATGATTTCCATCCACAATGGCCGACGTCGCGGACGTTCTCGCCGTTCCCTCGAACTGATTCGTTCGATTGTATCAGAAACTTTCTGTATTTCGTCCTCTATGAAACGATAAGCTCTCACCTTGTTCTTATGAGGATCATTCCACGCGAAATCGGACTCTTGTTGCAGCAATGTTTCGCATTTTGTTCAAACTTGAATATATTGTAGTCACCTATGAACAAGTCTCAAAGGATTTTCATGATTTTACAGAAAAGTAAGAAAGTGTCACTCTTTTTTCATTAAATTATACGGCTAGAACTAACAAATCGACAAAGATCAAAGATGAGTTTTTGGGAGCTTATAGTGATAACGTAAGAGAGTATACTAAAAATGTTGTCATTTGAAAAAAATGTTTTTTTCACCATTCATTTTGCAATTGTTTGAAATAGATGCAATATTTTCATGGCCGGAATATTCTTAAAAATTTGAAAAAGAATGGGGAGATAGGGCAAAGTGTCCCCATTACTGACCCTTTAATGAGAATTAAAATTATTTTAAGTGAACGCTGCACGTAGGTAAGACTGTCCGGCCGCTGCTTCTACCGCGCGCCAGCCGTCGGAAGCTGTATGTCACGGTGCAGCGTTCACTTGAAATAACTTTAATTACGGAAATTTGAAAATGTCCGCTTTTATGAGAAAGTTCCTCATTTCCCTTAAATTTTTAAAAATGCTCCTGCCACGAAAGCAGGAACATTTGTTTCAAACAATTGCAATATAAACGGTGGAGAAACATTTTCTTCGAATGACAACATTTTTAGTCTACATACACTCTAAGGATGCGTGCGAATTTAGGGGTAACACTGTCGCGGCTTATTCTCCAGAGTCAAATCGTCAGTGTTTTATTATGCACGAAAGGAATGGCACTCTGCGGTAGCATCGGAAATATTTGCTACCGGAGAGGGCTATTCCTTTCGTGCATAATAAAACACTGACGAATTTGACTCTGGAGAGTAACTCGCGACAGTTTTACTCTCAAATGCACACACAGTCGTAGAGTGTCCGGTACGTTAAAAACGTTGTCATTTGAAATAAAAAAAAAGGTTTTCTTCACCATTTATTTATTGCAATTGTTTTAGACAAATGCAATGTTTTCGTGGCAGGAACATTTTTCAAAATTTGAAGAATACGAGGACCTTTGTCAAAATATCGGACAGTTTAAAATTGACGAAATTAAAGTTATGAAATGAACGCTGCACCACAGACGAGGTATAAGGATAGACCTATCATCCAATGCATTTTCGTGTCCAACGTTTTTGGGGTCACGTAACCCCATTACCATTTTCGTGTCACATCCTGTATAACCAACTGGAACTAAAATCTGCTGACAGCGTCGTTAGTAGTAGGAATTACAATTAAAAATAGCTATATATATAGTCACTGCAGTCTCGCGAATACAATAGAATATTGTTTTCTAAAATACTAATTTCGGTTATGATTAGTTAAACTTTATGTTGGGTATAAATAACAAATGAATGAAACTGTACGTACAATAAAGAATATGTTTAACTGCAAAATTCGAAATGTTGTAAACAGCCAAATATTAATATGTACTTTATAAATGTAACGTATACGCGAATAAATTAATTGTTCAGAACTGTATTGTTATTGTTAGAGGATGATATAATTTTGTTCCTATTATTAATTAACTACATTGCTTTGAACAGTAATTATTATATAAATATTTTTTAAATGGTTTTTATGAAAATTTTCATGAACATTACAAGACAAATTGTTTTGGATCTTCGTTGGGTTCCGTAACGTTGGAACCTTTAACTTACGATCGCGAAATGTTTGAGAAATAAAGTCGGAATTTGTGGGAGAGCTAATCGATTGATTCGTGTTATCACTGCGGTTCTCGGAAAAGAGAGCGAGGGCTCGACGGATTGTCGTGTATATTGACGGGGCTCTCTCCCCTCGCCGCGCACCCCGAACTACTCGGTCCGCCCGAAGTGTGCGGGGAGAGAGAGAGACGAACCGCGACGACGGCCGAGTCCTCAATACAAACAAAGTTCGGCAGTCGCTAATTTGCCGTGTGTGCGTGCGGACGCACAGCGGCACCGACCAGCTGATTGCTCGAACACAAATGTTTTAATAACTTACTAAAAACTACAAAGCCAAGCTTTGAACGTAACTTGGTTATATATAAATAACCTTTTGTAATTTTGAAATTTGAACACCAATTATTACTATATTTGTTAACAATAAATAAAAGATTCGTCTTAACATCAGCTACAACAATATGTAATAAAAAATGCTTAGTTTTATATTTACTTAAAAAATTAAGATGACCATAAATTTTTATCAAAAAAATTTTTGTCTATTGGGATTTATAGATAACTGAGTATCGATTAACTTTTGTTGGAAACATTATTCTGCCAGATTATCCGAAATGTTTAAAACATCCCCAGATGGCTTCTTTTGGGTCACTGAGATCTTGGTTGGTGGCCCGTCGAGAAATTTTCCGAGTGTGGTACTCGCGAAATTATCGTACATAATTCCTTATGCGTTGCTTCCTGGGTATCTTCTGAAAGATTTCCGATGGACAATAGGATGCTTTCTACCACATCAGCACCTTGTATGAGCACTTTGTGTACAGTTACCAATACATAATACCATGGATATAAATTCATTCCCCGATGCTCTGTGTGCAACTCGTGCTATGTACTCCAACTCTTCCGGGGTGTACTGCGTCAACAGGCTTTCTATTTGCCTGCGATTTATCATGTCACTTGCCTCAGAAAACTCTTTTTTTGGTCGTCCACCTTCACTGCGTCCTTCAAATTCAAACTGTTGTAGATTGCAGGTATTACGCAGTGACTAAGAACTCCTTTTAGTGGTCTATAGATATATATTTTGTACGTTACACTTCGAACCGGACTGAGTAAAACATAAATGACCTTCTTCGCACGCGGCTACACACAGAGTGAGGGATTCGCACGCTTTGCTACATATGTTGTTCTTTACTATAAACGGAGATGTCGCGATTACGATTATGATCGGTAACGCAGAACCCTGGTTTCCAACACTCCCACCTAATCGCTACATCTGTAAATGTAATCCTAACCCTTTTGCGAGTCTAATGTGCCTCTCCGCTGTTAACGCTTTTGTCAAAATATCGCCGATCATATCTTTTGTGTTTATATAGCGTAGTTTTACAATTTCTGATTTTACCGCTTCTCGTACGAAATGATTTTTAATATCAATATGTTTCGTGCGACTGTACGGCATTTGTTCGTTTGCCCACGCTAACGCTGACTGACTATCGTTAAACACGGTTATTAGAATTTTCCTATTTGTAATTTCATATACAAAGTTATTCAAAAATTTCGCTTCCTTACAAGCTTCAGAGAGTGCAATATATTCGGCTTCACTCGTTGAAATCGCTATTGACGCTTGTTTTTTACTCTGCCATATTACAGCTCCTCCACCCAGTAGGAAGGCAAATCCGCTGTAAGATTTTCGATCCTCGTTATCATTTGCGTAATCTGCATCCACGAAACCCGTAACATCAATACCGGATTTTCTGTATGCTAGACAAAGATCCATAGTCCCTTTTAGGTATCGTAAAACACGCTTCGCCGCATACCAATGCTCTTCACTGTGACTATTATTGAATTTGCTAAGATAACTTATAGTATGGGCAATGTCTGGTCGTGTACACAGGGCCAGATAATTGAGATGACCCATCATCTCCTGGTATGGACGATCATCTATTACAGTTGCCTTTTCTAATTTTACTCCCACCGCATACGGAGTTTTGGCTGGTTCACAATTTTCCATATTAAATTTCTGTAAGATGTGTTTTATATAACTACTTTGATCTAAATAAATACAGTTTTCTTTTCTTGTTACCCTGATTCCTAATATTGATTTTACCTCACCTAGGTCTTTGATCGAAAATTCCGAGGCTAATTGATTTTTTAATTTGATTTTTTCTTGTACGTTATTGCTAAATACTAATATATCGTCAACATATAAACAAATTATTAACTTTGAATTATTTATCGTTTTATAGTACACACACGAGGTACTCATGTTTGCCTTGAATTCTAATTTTATTAAAATATTGTGAATTCTTTTATACCATACTCGCGCAGATTGTTTTAATCCATATATCGCGCGTTTTAGCCGACAGACCTTGTTTTTTTCGATGATGAAACCTTTGGGTTGCTCCATATATACCTCTTCGTCTAATTTTCCATTGAGAAATGCTGTTGATACGTCCCAGTGATCTATACTCATGTCTAATTGTAACGCAAGCGAAAATAAGGTCCTAATAGTGGAATATCTACTAACAGGCGAAAAAGTTTCATTAAAATCCGTGCCAAAGGACTGTGAACAGCCCTTTGCCACTAGGCGAGCTTTGTAGTTTACTACCTTACCATCTTCGTTCGTTTTTGACTTGAAGACCCACATCGACTTTATGGCTCTGTTTCCTTCTGGAAGAGTAACTAAATCCCATACCTCGTTTTTCTTAAGAGCTTCGAATTCTTTCTTCATAGCGTTTTTCCATCTTTCACTCTCACGACTAGACAACGCTTCTTCTACGGACTTTGGGTCAGAATTTGCCGTGAAGAACGCCTGATGTCTGGCCATACCCGGAAACTCTCTTGGCTTTCGTTCCCTTTTTGGGTATCTCTTCTCTGTGGTAGAGGCGTTGAAAGATTATCTATCTCAAATTCTACTGTATTATCAGTATCATTTACGGACTCGAAACTAATGTCTTCGTTGGAGGTTGAAGATGAATCGTTATCCTCCATTGTAGGTACGTCTACCTCCGACTGGAAGTTGTTTTCTTGCTCTGTTCTATCAGGAATTATATCGTAGAACAAATTTTCTTCTCGAAAATTAATCGTGCTGCTGCTATTTTCCTTTTCTTCTTTTTGTGCAGGGAATTCGTTTTCTATAAATACGACATTTCTTGCTTTTAGTACCCGCTTTGGGTTTTGTAAGTCTATTAACCTGTATCCCTTTGAGTCTAAGCAATAACCCACAAAGACACATTTTTTCGCCTTTTTATCGAATTTTGTTCGTTGTTGTTTTTCAATATGCATATAGGCTTTGCATCCAAAAACGCGTAAATGCCTTAGATCAACTTTCTCGTTGGTCCATATTTCATATGGCGTCTTGCCTTTTATTGCTCTTGAAGGCGAACGGTTTTTTAAATATACAGCTGTGCGTACTGCTTCTTCCCAGTATCTTTTATTCAAATTTGCATCTTGCAGCATGCAGGTTGCTTTCTCAATTATCGTTCGGTTAGCTCGTTCAGCTACTCCATTCTGCTCAGGAGTGTGCGGAATGGTTGTTTGGTGACGGATACCTTTATTCTTTAGAAATTCTTTCATTTCCTTATTTATAAATTCTGTTCCGTTTTCTGTTCTAAATATTTTTATGGTTTTGCCTTTTTCATTCGTTACCCAGGCATTGAATTCCTTAAAGGCCGTTGTTACTTCGCTCTTATGCTTTAGGAAGTAACAAAAGGTCATACATGAAAAATCGTCAACTAAAATAAATACATATCGTGCACCAGACCAGCTTATCTGTGGAAATGGACCACAGACGTCGGCATGCAGAATTCCCAAAAATTCATCTGCTCTTTTCCGACCTTTACTGTCAAATGGTAATTTGGTCTGCTTTCCGTTGATGCAAGTTATACATGGTTTTTTAATACGCTCATTATAGTGAATCCCGGACGCCAAACCTTTCCTCAACAACGTCATACTGCGATCATTTAGGTGGCCAAGCCTTTTATGCCAAAGCTCTTGAGTTTGTTGGTTGCATACGACATTGTATGCACTACTTACTAACGGTTCTGCATCTAATTTGTATAATCCGTTTTCGACAGTTCCTGTCACCAACACTTCTCCCTTTGCTTGGAAATCGGAGTTATTGTACAATTTGCAACCAAATGCGTCGAATACTAATATAAAACCCTTGTTAGCTAATTTATTCACTGACAACAAGCTAGCATTCAGATCAGGTACATGTAAAACATTAGTAATAATTTTGTTTTCTGACTGACCTTTGATTTTTACAATTACGTTGCCGTTTCCTGTGGTATGGAGAATTTTATTGTCGGCAACTGTTACCGTTTGTTTCTCTCCTGCAGTATAATTTTTCATCCAATGTTTATTTGGCGACATGTGGTTCGTGGCGCCCGAGTCGATGTACCAACCATCCCTTTTAGTATTTGCCATCAAAGCAGTCAATAAGCTCCAATTATTATTTCTTTGAACTTTCGAAGATTTTGAATTTTCTCCTAACGACTCTGGTTTTAAATTTCTGCAATTTGGCTTGATGTGTCCTAATTTTCCACAACCATAGCATTTTGTAGGTTTTTTCTGAAACTGAAATGCTTTTTTATCGTGATACTTTTGTTGCTGTTTTATGGCGAATGCTACGTCACTTGGGTTATTTTCGAGCTGAACTTTTACATCTTCTTGCAATAGCTTAGTTTTTACCAGATCCGTTGTGATCTGCACCTGCAAACTGTCAAGTGCCATTACCATCGGTTTATATTCCGGTGGTAAACCGGCCAATAGAATAACTGCCAGTAATTTGTCTTCTACTGGGCTACCGATGTCTGCAAGTTTTTGAGACAAATTTAAAGCCTCTGATACGTACTGGTTCATGCTTTCAAAATTTGCATAGTCTAATTTGAATAACGCTCTCATTAAAATTAAAATGCGTGATAAGCCGTTGTCCTCGTAGGCTTTTGCTAGTTTTTCCCACGCAAGTTTGGCTGTTGTTGCGTCCTTTACGTGTACATAACAATGTGACCTAACGTTTAAGCAAATGGCCGCCAATGCCCTCTGATCCTTTTTTGAATCTATGGTATTTCCATTTGGTACTGTGACGCAATCCCACAAGTCTAGCCCAATAAGTGACATTTTCATTATAAATTTCCAAGTGGAATAATTTGAAGTACCGTCTAATTTTGGATCTATTGATGGTATATTACCAAGTACATTTATCGGCGTGGTTGAACTTGTTTGGGAGGTCATTGTATTACGTAATGGAATACTTCGTTTGAAAGGAGAAATTTATAATGTTTTTCTCTTGATTCGTGCACCCGTAGCAACAAAAATAACGATTTCAGCTATTATTTATTCTAAAGCAACGTGCGAAACTCACCGACTTTTAGTTTGTCGTGAAGGTCGTCGAAATGTTTCTTCGACGGTTGAGCCGGTGCCTTCTGAACAATGTGGTCGTTCTTTTAATATTAGAACTCAATTTAATGATGAAAATTCTTAGCTTAATACTGGCTCTGGGCCCATAACCTGTTGTAGATTGCAGGTATTACGCAGTGACTAAGAACTCCTTTTAGTGGTCTATAGATATATATTTTGTACGTTACACTTCGAACCGGACTGAGTAAAACATAAATGACCTTCTTCGCACGCGGCTACACACAGAGTGAGGGATTCGCACGCTTTGCTACATATGTTGTTCTTTACTATAAACGGAGATGTCGCGATTACGATTATGATCGGTAACGCAGAACCCTGGTTTCCAACAAGAAACTATAAGACGCTTGATATAGTAACGCTTTGGAACGAAATCGCAAGATGTGAGCGCGGCTGAAGGGCGATCAAGCGCGAGCTTGCGTTTTTCTAGGGGCTACACGGACCTTCTTCGCTCGGGGTCCGTGTGGGGCGAGTGTGACGCAACCGGGTATCAAGGTGGGGTTCGCTAGTACCTGATGACGTACTGTCGAGCGTCTTGGCGCGCTCGCGGATGGAAATGATGGGGAAGTAATAACTTATAATTAACTTATTTTCTACCTTAACCTATGATGCGTCGCGGGTGACGTCATCAACAACACGTCGGTCGTCCGACGTGACACCAGTAAAGACGAAGTAAAGTGACGAGCACGATCGATACAGCACGAAACGATTGTAAATAACTGTAACTAAACAAGTGAGTGAAATATTAGAAAAGGTTTTCACCGATAATTCTGCTACGTGTGTCTAGAAGCTATACCAAAATATACTTCCTCAAAGAAAGTTTATAATTCCGCTAGACGAGCAAACGAAGTTCCCGTGTTCGTTTCAACGGGTATGAACACTCGATGAAATGTCAACGCATAGGGTGAGGAAGCCAATTATTGTGGTGGTGCCAATTACTGTGCCGACATTAATTATATTTATTTCTAAAGCATAATGAATATTAAAAAAAAATATTAAATTTTTTTCATTAGAATTAGTTAATATATAGCTATATTCATTATGCTTTAAAAATAAATATTATTAATATAGGCACAGTAATTGGCACCCCCACAGTACTTGGCTCCCTTGCCCTAGTTTGAGTGTTTGCAAGCATAATGCGGAAAAAGTATTTTCCTTCGATCATTCTGTTGCTGCAAACGCCCTTTCTCGCGGGTCCATTGCATATTTTCTCTTCTCGCGTGTCCCGACGGCTCTCATTAAGACAAATGACTGGAAAAATTACCTTGGCAAAGAGCCTCCGTCTATACTACCCATTTCTCGAGTAGGAAATATCTGCCTTCCGGATTGTTCATGAAATCAAAATTTGTGTAGCTTAAAAGAAATCGTTCGAATATAAAATACCAGAGGTCAGCAATTTTATTGAATCTTTTAATTTTCAACGAATTTTTGTGTTTTTTTTCTGAGAGGTACAGGTTTTATTCCAAATGTGTAATGTGAAAAATAATTCTTGCTTGTAGTATTTTGATATTAATAAAAAAAGAAAAAACAGCTATTCGTTTGTCCGCGCAATGAAGCGTGCTTTTCACACTTTTTGAAACAATGACATATTTGAAAATCCGAATATTGCTTGCCGTTTGCACCTGCTGGTTTAAATATTTCAACTACAGCATGACTTTTATTAAAGAGCAATTAAGACGAAATTGGTTGGCATTAAAATTTTTATTAAAGTTTGAGTTCAATGAATTTTGCGGTAGTGGAGACACTATTATCTGTCATCCACAACCCTACAATACAGTGTTATAAAAATTAATTCAACGACATCAAGAAGTAGTTTTCTCAAATATTTTCTGTAGCATTTATGAATAGCTAGATTTCAAATATATGTGTAAAATTTTGAGACGTCAATTTTTCAAGTAATTAGATAATATCCAAACGTGAGCGTCGAAACGGAAATCGAACAGGAAAAGTAAGATCGCAGTTAAATGGATGCAGAAGTTATAAGCTAATATCCTTCAGTAAAATTGCATCCCCCCCCCATCTCTATCTCTATTTTCTTCACGAGAAGCGTCTTCGCCCTCGTCTTTCATTTCTTCGCTGTTTGCTCTATAAAGACGGAACATAAAATTGGTGATGCGATGAAGGAAAAACTTATTTATCAATCTTATCGGATTTCATATAAAAAAAAAAAATCAAATCAATTCCTACATTTTTATATTTTATATTTTCATATTTTTACATTTTATACCATATTATGCCTTTAAGTCCAACAATTTTTGTTCGTTTGTTTCGCTTTTGTAACGAAAAATAAAGAAGTTTTGTAATTTGATTAGTAGTGGTCTTCTGGTCTGACACCGATATAGCCGACAATGTCGTGGCCGCGCAACGGCTCTCGAGCATCGGCCACTCACCGTGGTGGTGTGGGTTGTTCCACTGACTCGCGGGTAGGTACGGGAGAGGGCCGCGTCCCCATCCAGGGTGGTATGCAAACTCGGTGGCATACTGGATTGAAATGCGCGTGCGGGACACGGGTGCCACCAGGAGCCTCGGGACGGACGGGGAGGAGTTAGTAGGCA
Organism: Halictus rubicundus; assembly: GCF_050948215.1. Lineage (NCBI taxonomy): Eukaryota > Metazoa > Arthropoda > Insecta > Hymenoptera > Halictidae > Halictus > Halictus rubicundus. Next base: position 54,428 of record NW_027488924.1, read on the forward strand.
CACACGGTACTGCACACCCCTGCCGAGGAGCCTCAAATAACCCGGTAACCCACCCCCCTTCTTTTATCCGTAACGAGATTACCTCCTCAAAACAAAAAAAAAAGGTTGATCTAGTGATGGAATATTGATCGGATCTGTTCGCACATACGCGACGATTATAGTATCGGTAAAGTCAAAGTTTGGCTAAAATGGGTACTTCGGTCACCCCACATAATTTCGCAAAATTTGTTATGATTTGATTTTGAAAAATGAATTTATAACGTGTGTATGCCAATCAAATATTAATAATAATTTACCAGATATACAGATATACAGGGTGAATTCGATAAAGCAGGACACCTAAATATCTCCGTTACTTTTCGTTGTACAAAAAAAACTCCGTAGGACAAAGTTACACTGTTTGAAGGACCACATATAACAGTGTAAGGGAAAAAAAAATTCAAGGTCATTTTTAGGAGATTTCAAGGTTATCGATGTTTGTTTAAATGGAACGATATATTTTTAGCCCGGGTTTGATACAAAGTTTGCGATGTTCTGATTCCTTTGCAGAACATAGTCGTTGTTCCATCTGTATTAGCTTCCTTCGCTACGCCAATCATTGCGATGCATTGACTAGAACTTCTTTGTCCCTATTAACTACTTGCCGCACGATTTTCTTCTCCGTTAAAATAACTAGAACTTATTTGTCGTTACGTACGGGTTGTTTAAGACGCGACTGCCTTTTAGTTTGATAAACCTCAATTTCACCTATCTTTAATTGGTCTTTTTACATAATTTAATATTCATTTGAATCGATATATTCCAACTGTTTAATGAAGCTTTTTGTTTGAATAAATATGTAGGTGGCTTGAGAATCCACTGCCTCTCAATTTAATATACCTCTGATTGAATTTTTTGCGATTCAACTCCACTGGAACTAATAAACGTTTAACGTATTACTTCGCTTGGAAAGTTCACTGTTCTTCTGCGGTACAGAGAATTTGCAATTTAATATATTTTTAGTGTTTGAACAGTTTAAAACAGTTTAAAATTACAGGTAGCTGCTAGAACTGTAGTAGCTAATTTGTATAAATGTGGTATCGAATTCCTAATTGCTTTTCCAAAAATCAAAAATATTTTCTTTCGACTTTAAACGAGGAAGTTGGGTCAATGTCTTTAAATTTTCTCCAGAAACTCGAATAAGCCTAATGTAAGAAAATGTACTATCATTATATTCATGTGAATTAATTTAGTATATTCATATTAATAAAAATAATTTTTAACAGGACAATTCAAGGAGCAGTGAACTCTACGTCTAAATTGGACGATTTACTTGTTGCTTATTTACATGCATAAATAATATATATGTTTGTATTAAATACATATATGTATGTTAAGTATATGCGAATATGTTAAATATGAAAGATGCAGATTACCTAACCAAGACTTGCATATGTCCTAAATCTAATAATTAACGAGATACTGTCGAAATAATTTTCTACAACAAAATGGTCATGAATCAATTTGTACAGTTAATACACGTCTACTTTGAATCAAGAGCCTGTTTACAAAGATTAGAGATGAAGTACCCTGACAAATTATAGGCATCGCAGATACGTGAGAGCGGTCGCTGGTCAAAAATCGACCGTAACAAGCGACTTCTGGGGTTGAATTTATACAGGGTGTTCGATAACTGATGGTACACGCGAAAAGGGGGTGATTCTACATGAAAAAATAAGTGGAAAATATAGAACAAAATTTTTTCATGTAAGGCTTTGTTTTCGAGAAAATCGACTTTGAATTTTCGCCGGGTATGCGTGCACTTGATCATGTCTCGTTATAACGGATCCCACTGTAGATTATTGTTATACGTCATACGGGTATAGAAAACGACAGTGAATGTGTTGATAACAGTGCCAAAGTCAGAAAAAAACGAAATCCAGAGAATTAGTTACGAAATAAAAGAAGGAAAGTAAATTTATAAGGACAAAGTTATATTATTGTGCGTAATAAAGAAAAACCAACAACAAAATTACATTTTGCAATAAAATGTATTCAATAGTATTATTACTAAATACATATCTTCGAGACGATTTGTGACGAAACTGAATCGTGGCTATGAAGATGATAGTAATAAATATAACTTCTCGTAAAAAGAAATTTCTAGTTATGAAATTATGTTAAATAAAATATAAAATTCTGTTCAATAAAATAAATATATTATTAATTGTTTTCTAATGTTTTTAGTCAATAAATCAAAAGTTTAAATAGTTAACCGTTTGTTGGTCTGAACGTATCTATAGGAATAACAATAAATTTTTGTGAAAATTTCATCTCGTTCGGGGCAACAGTCACAAACATCTCATGGTATGAACGTTTATTACACTGAACTGACGAAAAAATATCTTCTTTTACAATCACGTCGAAATCGAGCTGTCCGTTTGTTGCCCTGCGATCTTCAATTGTTCCCGCTCTAATTGCCTCTTCTACCGCGCTATTCGCTTCGGTCGCGGGCCGACAACATGACGCGTTTCGTCTTTGAACAATAAAACAATTCACTCGTTCAACCTTCATTTCTTTTTCAAAATATTATTTTATTTGAACTGTGTAATAACGATCGCGTTACGAACGCTGAAAATAATCTCGTTTTATCTACTATCTATTTATTTGATTCGATTTTTCGTAAATTAATTCACAGAGACGTTCGCTGAAATTGTCACGCGTGTATGGCAATCACCATCTCATTCGTGCAAAAAAAATCAACTTAATTTTGCGCACGTAGTCATTCCATATTATAAAGCATCGTACGATTCAGAGAGAAATTCTTCACGTTTCTGTAACCGGTATGTTTCTCACATTTCGTAAGAAGATGTCTTCCGTTTAACAATTTGTTACAGCTTAAAAGCTATTGCCAAAACGAACGCCAATAGCGAGCGCGTTAATTATGTATCTTTCCATGGCACTGTTGTCTCACCAATGTGTTAATACGGAAATGTGTGCAAAAATCGGGGTGCACAAGTTCGAGCAACTCGTGGCGGGAATAGTATGGACATAGTCGTCAGATCAATATTCGTTCCCGCTGAAATTTCCCCTTCTAGCCTCCGGTAACATGACGGGTTTTATATCTGACTAATCCGGTACTGACAGACAGAGGGTAACTTTTTCCCCTCAATTTGTGCTGCCTCACCTCATCTGGCGACACTGACAAGGGAACATATTCAGATGCGAAAATCCGATTTTGATGAAACTTATGGGAGCTTATAGTTCTTTGAAAAATATTTGACACGCGTTTTTTTATCGGCAACCATCCACTTGGGGGTCAAATCCATATTTTTTGAGTTATCTCGGAAACCAGATGTCGAAAAAATTTGAATTTTTTTTAAATTGTGTGTTTTTCAATGGGAAATGTAGTCGCGCACGAAAATTTTAACAAAAGTTTTTTGTTTAAACAATATATTAAAAATTTCATTTTTTTCCAGTTTCTCTTCTTTATTGTTAGTTCATTTTAATGTAAACTTGGGTGTGTGATCTTTGATCCAAAATAGGGGATACATGTTTCAGGATTTTTTTTTGCCATTTAACAATAATTATGCATAATGGAAGATATTCTTGCGCCTGGCGTGCGTAGGAAGGAATTCTGGCTTGTTTTATCGAAATATAAGCATTTAGTATAAACCTTTTAGTTTTAGCATTTAGTTATGTGTCGTTTATTGTTTTATTAGTAGCGAAAGAAGGTGGCGCAGGTAGCAGCGTGACGCGGTGATAATTATAATTACGGCGCGCTGCAAAAAAAATCAAATTTTTAATATATTGTTTAAACAACAAACTTTTGTTAAAATTTTCTTGCGCGACTACATTTCCCATTGAAAAACACACAATTTCAAAAAATTCAAATTTTTTCAACCTCTGGTTTCCGAGATATCCAAAAATAGGGTTACCCTGAGATCGTCGACAACTCATTTCACCGACACTGTTTTCATCGACACGATTTGACCGACATTAACTTTCGTGGACAGTATGTTTTCATCGACATGGTCAGATAGCCGACAAATATTTTCATCTACACGATTTGACTGACACTATGTTTTCATCGACACGGTCAAATCGTCAACAAATGTTTTCATCGACTGTCCGTATTTACCAACGGGTATCAGTTCATTCGTTTCCACGAACTGATAGCTACGTAAGAAATTGTTATTATACTTCCCAATTTGTACCTTTGCTATATCATGTGTACTTTATCGACAGCCACAATTTCAAATCTGACCCAGACCTATTCTTATTATTTTTTCGATTCCATATTCTAGATCTAGATAATGGCCTAAAAAATATACAAAAATGTGACATCCCCTTTTCCATGGCAGACCACCGAGCGTAGACAGTATTTTTCAAGTTAAACCCTTACTTTCCCGGTAGTGGAGGGGCATCGCCCCCCAAGCCCACACCTTGTACGAGGATTATAAGTTAAACATTTTTTGAGCCAAGACTTATGTAATTTGAAATGCAGCGGATTATGTCAGTGGAACGAATGAACTTAATTCTGTCGCTAAATATAGACTGTCGATGAAAACATTTGTTGGCGATTTGATCGTGTCAATGAAAACATAGTGTCGGCCAAACCGTGTAGATGAAAATATTTGTCGGCTATCTGACCATGTCGATGAAAACATACTGTCCACGAAAGTTAATGTCGGTCAAATCGTGTCGATGAAAACAGTGTCGGTGAAATGAGTTGTCGACGATCTCAGGGTAACCCCCAAAAATATGGTTTTGATCGCCAACTTTGAGGGCTGTTTTCACCCCTTCAAAGTGGATGGTTGCCGATAAAAAATATCACGTCAAATATTTTTCAAAGAACTATAAGCTCCCATAAGTTTCATCAAAATCGGATTTTCGCATCTGAATATGTTCCCTTGTGAGTATGAAAGGGACGAGGAGTTCTAGCAATAAATGACTATCGGTTAACACTGATTCCTGCCGCGTTGTTCCCGGTGACCAATCAATAATTTCGTGGAATTTAAAAGTTTTCTGTAACAGCTAATGGAGAGCGTCGAATTACAAAAATTATATTTTAAAAGATTATTCATCCTAGACTAAACGAACAATGATTAACAAGACTGCAGATTTTATAGATTCCTGTTAAAAATGAATGGATCATAAGTAAAACAGTATAGATGCATTTAGAAAATCTAAAAATGTTTAAATGATTTAAAAGGGAAATAAGTTTGGTTTGTGTATTGTCCAATGAACGCAGGCGATATTTATTTCGCATTAAAGTTCGCAATCTAGTGATTGATCTTTCACCCGAGCGACTCGATGACTCTTCTTTCTATTTAAACGTGTAATCCGCTGTATTTTTCGATTTCAATAAGCGCGGATTACGTCCCGTCAACACGTAAAAAGCTCATCTACACGACTATACACGAAACGCAATGAAATAAATGCGTCATTTGTTGGGAACGCGATTGTTAATTTTTTTCCAATCTCGTGAAATCCCATGGTTATTTGCGGCCATTTTGTCGACAGACATGTTGTTACCTTGTGTGTTGTATTTAGCCCTTCCACACGCACTAGACCGGGACATGGATGTGCAAAACGACCTTAATGGGGGGAAAATACCCCGTCCGTCGAGCATACGGAGAAAGTTTCTTTCCCCCACTCAACATCCGCTGCATGTCTATACAATCGTGTCTCATGAACGCTGTCCGCTTGAAATATCTTTTAACGATTCGCAAGAACGGTGCGAACAAGAATTGTTGGATTTAAAGGCATAATATGGTATAGGATGTAAAAATATGAAAATATGAAATATAAAAATGTAGAGATCGATTTTGTTTTATTTTTTTTTTATATGAAATCCGAAGAGATTCATAAATAAGATTTTCCTTCGTCGGAACGCCAATTCGATATTCCGTCTTTATAAGGCACAGAGAGGAAGAATGAAAGGCGAGAACGAAGACGCTGCTCGTGGAGAAAATAGCGATCGTGGTGGGGGACCGACGGAATTTTACTGGAAGATATTGGCTTATAACTTCTGCATCCATTTAACTGCAATCTTATTTCTTCTGTCGATTTCTGTTTTGACACTCACGTTTGGGTATTGTCCGATCCCACCGAGATTTTCTTTTTACATATAGTCAATCGTCGCGAGGCAACAGCTGCATAAAGTTAAAGCTGAAAGCCATAAATTATGCCCTTCTCCGATTTCTAGCCATCCTTCGAAAATTAGAAGAATGCTAATTCTCGAGTGTCCGTACGCACGGCTCTCGAGGGTTTTTTAGCTGATGGCATTGGAAAGCGGCCATAAAAGTTCAATCCGGGAAATCCTCGCTCCGCGTACCACCCGCAATGTACCGGAGGTCCCGGATACGAACAAAGCGGGCCTTATAGCTCGCACAAGCGTCGACCAGGCCAAGAGCTCAACCCCTCTAGTGCAAGACGTGCGCGTGCCCCTTAACCGTCGTCACCGGACCCAAGCTAAGGGGCAATAAATTCGTTCGCGAGCCACTTAGGCTAAATACTCGGGTTGTTCCGGGGTTCTGCAATTCGGTTTTTTTTTCCATTTTCCTGGTTTGACTTGTGGGTGGAGACTTCCTCCTCCACCGGTGAGGGTTGTCCCGGAAGATTCTTCCCCTTCAGGTCAGCCAGCGAATGAGAAGGACTTTTCCCCCAAGTTGGGATGTTTTCTTGGCACCACCGAGGTGACCAGCGAGCGGGCCCCGGGACAGAAGACAGACTTCAACGAGATTTCAACTAGATTTCAACTAGACTTCGACTCACTTTCGACTCGTTTGAGACTTCAACTTACCTTCGACACTCGTTAGACTTCAACTTACATTGGTCAGATCAAAACCTACATTCGACTCGGTGGTTCGACCAAACTCGTCTCTTTCACTCGGAAGTCGACTTGTGTTCGAAGACTCGTTCGAAACTCGTATTTTTTACTCGGTAATTCTTCGTTACTTCTTGTACCGCAGGAGTCTACTGGCTCCGTGAAACAGTTGCCCAAAGTTAGTTCTGCAGGCAACAGTTGTTAATTTGTTACGTTATTAATAAAGATATACTTATACACGAACGAAACAATTCAGATATTATCTAATTACTTAAAAAATTGATGTCTCAAAATTTTACACAAATATTTGAAATCTGGCTACAGTGAATCCGCTTGATATGCCAAAAGTTCGGGTCTTGTCGTGCTCGGGGCACTATTCTTTGGTGCAGTGCCGAACGTAGAAAAGGACAGCGATATTCACCGCTATTTACAGTTCGCCGCAGTCCGTTAACACGTAGTAATTCGTGTGTCCAATGAGTTATCTGTCAAAGTCACAGCGGAGAAATGCTGTCGACGGGACCCTATTATTCTTTGATGCAGTGCCGAACGGCACCGCCATTCTGCTGAAAATAGAAAAGGACAGCAAATCTCGAGAACTTCTTTATTTTTCATTACTTTTTTATGGGACTTTCACCAACATGTTCGTGGCATTTTTCTCATTAAAATGAAAGCAAATACGATATGATTCCGATGATATTTACTTGTGTAATGAACGATGAAAGTTACTCCCCATTACAATTATATTAACGGAAAATTAGCGTAAATATGATCCGGATTGTATCGTGTTTGGTATCAGTTTAATCAGAAAAATTCAATAAATATATTGGTGAAAGTCTAGTAAAAAAATAATTGACCATCAAGAAATCTAAGTTTCGATTTAAAGGCCTGAGCTAATGCCAGTTTTTCATTTTTCCCGAACGCTTCTACGATACGCGTCTCTTTCTTTCCCATGGGCTGTCCTTCTTTCCTATGCGAAACTTTAATCGTTCATTACACAAGTAAATATCATCGGAATTACATATATCATATTTGGTATCATTTTAATTAGAAAAATGCCACGAATATGTTAGTAAAAGTTTCATAAAAAAATAACGAAAAATAAAGAAGTTTTGTAATTGGATTAGTAGTGGTATTCTGGTCTCACACCGATATAGCCGCAATGTCGTGGCCGCGACGGCTCTCGAGCTTCGGCGCTCACCGCGGTGGTGTGAGGTTTTCCATTGGCTTGGACACGCAAGGTTGGCACTGGCATACAATGAGATTTCACTGTAATCGTCAAAGGTACTCTGAAAATCATCAGCTATATCTTACGAATAACGCCTCTCAAATAACTTCTCATCGCTAGAGACGTTGAATACGCATACGCCGTTACTCCGAGATTCGATAAACCATGGATGACGAATAAAAATCGTGAAGAGTATCTTACGGATAAACTGTGGTGAATATACATCTGAGAAAGTTGAGTACGAATAAAAGATAACTGAAAGTTAAAGGCTATAGCCGGTTTTGGGGGTCAAATCTGCCCTGGAAGGGATTTTATTCCAATTTGCGCCATTCGATAGCCTACCAAAAAAGATACCTTTCAACCAAGTTTTAGCCCTATAGCTCATCTGTGAGGGTAGTTATAGAGGAAAAACGAAAATCCAGTTTTTGGCCCATTTTCCCCATTTAATGACAATTTAAAATTCTGAAAAAAATCTGACACATTTCTGATACCAAACCGCATACTTTGAATCGTTTTCAGATTTTTTCGTTGCAAACTCTGGCTGTAAACATCGAAAAACACGAAAAAAATCGAAAAAATGCAGATTTCATATGGAAATCGAAGAGACACTAGAACAGAATTAATTTAGCAATGAGATATTGTCCTAAGTATTATGCTCAATTTTTTTCAAATTCCTGCGATTGGTGCGTCATAGTAGGAAAAAATAAAAACCACTTTTTTCGGCGTTTTTTCTGTGAAAAACTAGGTTATAATTATCGTAAAAATATATTATGTAATATTAAACATCCCTAAGTTCAGAGAAACATCGTCCAGACTTTAAAAATTACGTAATACAAAAAACGACAATTATACTGCGCACGATATATCCCAATATTTCGAAGGTATTTTAAACGGCGCCGGTTGGTGCAGTAGCTATGGTCTCCGACTGCGGAACCGCTGAAGACTTTTTGGACCAGGTTCGAATCCTGCCCCGGTCCAAGTTTTTTTTTCTTTAATCAGATGTTTCTTCGATTTCTAACCGTATGATTGTTGTTACGCTGTTGTAAAAACATTTTTTAACTATGTTTAAATTATTTTTTAATAATTTTCCGGAAAAATATTTTTGGAGTACTTTCGGCCTTTAGTCATCTACGGGCTGTATTATTACTTATCTACTTAACATTTTTTTTACATGGAATAAGGGATTGATTATTTTTGTGACAGAAAATATATACATGAAGTATTATTAGGAATACTTATCTGTAATAATTATAGGTGGATTGGTGTGCAGTGGAATCATGTATGGCGTTTTCTGTCTTCGTCGCTATCTTCCTCAATTGTCGGTGTTATTTGGTCGTTATTGAAAATTCTGGTGAGCGACTCTGCTACCCGAACTATGTCTGTGTCGTATCGAGCATAAGATAAATAATAAATGATAGCAGCTACATGTGAGCAACATCCAATAGTGCGATTACCATTGGCACATTCACAACAATACCGTTTTATACCGGAATGACCAGTTGAGTTTGGTATATAATCTATGTAGCATTTGTACGTTTTGCGGTTGATATGTCGCGATTTTACTTCGAATTTTACAATATTATTTTCTATTAAATAACGGACATTAATTTTATGATCGTGTTCATCCATTATCTCGGCCAAATACGAAACAGCTTGAGATAATTGGTATGATCCCGTGAAAAGTATCTTCAAATCGTCTTCTGTCATTTCCGGAAAATCAAAAATATCGGTGGAAGATATGTTTTTAAACGGCGTTTTTCTGCGACAGCTGCCCGTTGCTTGTAAAAGATGTAATAAGAAACAGCAAAGACTATTGGAACACCTCAATAAAGCAATGTCCACGGCTCAATTGTTTCAGTTCCAAAGTCCTGAATCGAAAATGTCCTTCATCAGGAATTTTTCCAGACAACAATGGTTATAGTTGTCCGAAGCATAAACCTCGTTTTCATAATATCCCTAATAATATTTTTACTTGACAGAAACAGATACAGCAATACCTCCCGATCCCAATATAACACTAGATTTATTATTAACAATAAGTAATGTACCAACTATAGATAAAAGATTTAATAGACAAGTCGATGCACTTATTCCATGTAAAAAAAATGTTAAGTAGATAAGTAATAATACAGCCCGTAGATGACTAAAGGCCGAAAGTACTCCAAAAATATTTTCCGGAAAATTATTAAAAAATAATTTAAACATAGTTAAAAAATGTTTTTACAACAGCGTAACAACAATCATACGGTTAGAAATCGAAGAAACATCTGATTAAAGAAAAAAAAACTTGGACCGGGGCAGGATTCCAACCTGGTCCAAAAAGTCTTCAGCGGTTCCGCAGTCGGAGACCATAACTACTGCACCAACCGGCGCCGTTGAAAATACCTTCGAAATATTGGGATATATCGTGCGCAGTATAATTGTCGTTTTTTGTATTATGTAATTTTTAAAGTCTGGACGATGTTTCTCTGAACTTAGGGATGTTTAATATTACATAATATATTTTTACGATAATTATAACTTAGTTTTTCACAGAAAAAACGCCGAAAAAAGTGGTTTTTATTTTTTCCTACTATGACGCACCAATCGCAGGAATTTGAAAAAAATTGAGCATAATACTTAGGACAATATCTCATTGCTAAATTAATTCTGTTCTAGTGTCTCTTCGATTTCCATATGAAATCTGCATTTTTTCGATTTTTTTCGTGTTTTTCGATGTTTACAGCCAGAGTTTGCAACGAAAAAATCTGAAAACGATTCAAAGTATGCGGTTTGGTATCAGAAATGTGTCAGATTTTTTTCAGAATTTTAAATTGTCATTAAATGGGGAAAATGGGCCAAAAACTGGATTTTCGTTTTTCCTCTATAACTACCCTCACAGATGAGCTATAGGGCTAAAACTTGGTTGAAAGGTATCTTTTTTGGTAGGCTATCGAATGGCGCAAATTGGAATAAAATCCCTTCCAGGGCAGATTTGACCCCCAAAACCGGCTATAGCCTTTCAAAATTTTACATTAATCTTTGCCCATCTCTGCCAGATGTGTACGAGGACTGACCAGACCCGCGCGGAGCGGAAATACAAAATGTTACGTCCCGCGGTTCGATTCGGTGCGCAACAGCGCGAATCACGAGGCCGCGGACAAGGCATTAATAATAATTTCAGCTTTTGAGGCCGCACGGCGAGTATAACCGTGCCTGACTCGGGACACGAGACTTTCGGACGCGCGTAATTTAATGTCTGACACTCACCGGACCAGACCCCTTCGGCAGGCTCTCACCTGGCTAGACCCCTTCGGCTGACGCTCTTCAGGCAAAGTCCCTTTGGCTGACCCTCGCCGGCTGTGTCGTATAGGCTTGGTGTTGTGGACGCTGCTCGTCCTGTGGGAGAGGATTCTCCTGGTGCTCGGCGGGCTGACACTGGGCCCTCTCTCGAAGATGGTCGACAGGAGCCAGCGTGATTCGGGCGGGCATCCTCCAGGGGATTTATTCCTGTTGGTCAGGAGTGCTGTGCGGAGTGGGTCAGTGGAGCGAGGGTGAGTCTGGTCATGAATGAATGGTGGGGTAGGAAGCGTTAACGCGAGGAGTGCGAATCGAGGGACGCGATGACGTACTACCGAGCGTCGTCGCGCCGTTTAGGGTGAGGTGTTTAGCGGGATATTATGAGTGCGGGAAGGTACGTGTGATGGTAAGGTGGATTGGTAACTTAACTATCGGATTGTTCTTATGTCCTATCGTGTTTGTCTTACGTTAAATGTGTACTTAGAGCTACGCAAACATAAGATCGAATAAATAATTTTATTTATTTATCACCGACAAAGATTTTGAGACAGTGAGGTTTTTTAAAGGACTTTTAGGGCTATTTTGAATGAATCAACCTGGATCTTGGCCTACCAACCTCTTTCGTTTGGTGGATATTGAAGTAAGTAGAACAGAGTACGATTAAAGGTCAATGCATATCTCACCGGCCGGCCGCCGGCCGTTTTTTCCCCGTTTATAAGAATTTTGGGGTCCGGGACAGCCATTGGAGAGGGTTCGAGAGGCTCGGAACAAAGGCACAGCGTGTCCTCTGCTACCAGAACCCCAGGGGTTCGCTGCCCAATGCTAGAGCCGGCCGACTAGCCTGCGAACATTCTACGAAGACAGAATGAACATGCTGTATTTATTTAAAAAGCTATCAACCAGAACTTTCCTCAGTTCCTCGTGGTTAATAGACCTTGTTAAGGAATTTAAACGTTATAACGAACAAAATAACAATTTATTACTACGCTAACGAAAAAGAAAGAATACCATCTGACAATCTGTGCGGTGAAACAATTCATCATTATTTATTTCAAAAGCTGTTAACTAGAACATTTCAGAGTCCCTCGTGGTAATAGATGGGGAATACCTTGTTAAGGAATTTAAACGTTATAACAAACAAAATAACAATTTATTACTATGCTAACAAACCTATTCCCACCTCAGGCGCGCCTGTAGGCCCAACTAGACCCAACTACGCAAACATAGTAATGATTTCGTCGGACGGTGATCATAAGGTAATTAAAAAACACGTCGCAGAAACTAATTTTTACGCTCGCCTCATCTGACTTTGCTCGTCATAAAATTGATGGACTACAAATCTGACATTTCTAACGGTTCACATACGTGCAAGGATACATGGTGTGCATCATTACCGCCAAGTGGGAAATTCTAGTTATGTCTCCTGCGGCGAACTTCTGTCACGAAGAAACCTCGGAATTGTCCTTCGCGTGGGGGTAAAAAGCGCGATCCGAGATATTATTTTCGGGTAAGAGACGAGGGTCGCTGTGGAGACAGGTACAACCTGGCCTTGAAATAATTTTAATTTCGCCATTTTGGAAGTGTCACCGTTTTTAATTGCTCGGGTGTAGCATTTTTACATTCGTCGAAGAGGTCCGGGTCTACAAATTACTTTATAGTAAACAGATGTTGTCCGCCTGTGCCGACTTCCAGCTCAATAGTAATAATCTGTCATAAACCGCTACATACAGAGCAGCGCCGGGGGCGGTACCTAAACAAACCGAGTCTATCGTAGGTATGCCTATCCCCATCTCTGCCGCGGCTGTTGGCCCAAATTTTTGAGGCCGAAGGCCGTCACGCTACACAGCTGTGTGACCGCTGTAGCCAATATTTCGAATTCAGCCGAAAATGCGTGTGAAACAAGGCCTGCCTCTTCCACTCTGAACCAATCGGCCGCGCATTCGTATCTAGATACGTCACCGCAGTCCTGCCGGGGAACCTTCTTCTAAGCTTCGCATCAATACGATGTCACCACTTCGAACCCATACGAAATGGCGTCTTGCCACCCCCTACAATCGTGTAGTAGTGGGCGGTAACAGTTTCATATCTTAGCCCACTCCTATAACCCACAGCTTTACATCCAGTATCATGGAGTTAATCACACGGGAATTTCTTAGTAAAAATAGTATCTATTGAGTCATTGGGAAACAAGAATGCACAGGTTACCTGAAAGATGGCAACAAGTCCTTACAAATAATGGAAATTATATCATTGAATAATATTAAACACGTATTTTTATAAATTGATTCAAATGTTTTCTTTAAAATACGACAGAACTTTCCCTCCAATCTAATATATTTTTATAACAGTTTCAAGTACCCAATATTTGCAATTTTTGATGCTCCGCGAATTAAAAAACGGAATTTCAAACAGGAAGAATCGTAGAATACGACCATATTTTAAAAAATTTTTTTACACTTTATAACCGGTGGGAGAATTTCCAGAACAAAGATGGTTCTAATATATTTTCATTAAGAAATTACATTTGCGTATAACAAGATAAATTATTTAAAAAGAATTTTATATGTATAATTTACGTATGATAAAATACATATAAGGATGTGCGATTCATGTGCAATTGCAGCAGTTCATGTGCAATTAACAATTGCATCATTTCTTTAAATAGAAATGCATATTTTTTTTTGCACAGATCGATTCTTCCTTTCATTCTACGTAAAAAATGATTAGGGTACCATGGCAAAAAAATTATTAGATCTCGAGATATTTTCAAAAAATATCATATGTTACGTATGGAGACGTTCTCCACGTTTATTTCGATTAGAATTTCTAATCTCTTTTCTGAGAACGAAAAGCGTCCCAACAGGCCCCTTTTATTAACGAAAGATACTGTATGCCTTCTTTATACCAAAATCTCTAAACACTCCCTTCTGGCATCCGTTAATCAATATTCTGATAGGAAATAGCCCGGATAACCTTCATTAACCCCTTTCAACGAAAATCTAACTGAGCCCTGCTTTTCATTAGAAGTGACAAAAAATGTGACTGTGACCCTACGCGATATCAAATCTTAAACACAGTACCCCTTTCATTTTCAAGGTATATAAACCCATTCGTTTTCATCCTCTTCGGTTAGTCGAGAAGCGGTTCAGTTGAGATTCAGAAACGGTTCCGTAACGTTATAGTAATCGTGCAGTCACGTCGCGTTACAGAGTCAAGTCTAGTGAGATCGGGTTAAAGTCCCTTTCGAATCAATTCATAACCTTATAGATTCCGTTAGTTCGGTATATATTCTATTTGGCATTCAACAATCGCCATCTAACCCCGCATTGCCAGTGCGTCAACACCGTTCAACATAGGTAAACAATTCCTCTAATTGTACATTTATTATATTCATTCGCGACACAAACAACAACACTTGTAGTAATTTCAATTCAGAATAAATTGTCTTGTTTGTTAACTCGCGTACCCTTAATTATAGCCTAAAATCCTAATATAATAATTGAACGTTCCCACACGATACAATCTAACCGCTCGGATTGTATCAATTAAATTATATAGAAGTTACGAGGCTTACTAATACTTAAATTCGATTCAACGAAGATTTCTCCAACCTAGTGGCTCCTCGATTTCGCATTGAGTGCGTCCACGAAATTATACCATCCTAGGCGGATCCCCGATTTCGCATTGGGTTCTTCCGCATCCTAGCAGCTCCCTGATTTCGCATCAGGTGCGTCCGCGCTCTTATACAACCTCCTTTCGTATCGGGTTCGCCGCGTGTTCCCTAGTGACTCCTCGATTTCGCATCGGGTGCGTGCACGAAGTTTCATCCTCCTAGTAGCTCCTCGATTTCGCATCGGGTGCGTCTGCGTTTGACACCAACCTCCCAGAGGTTCCCTGATTTCGCATCAGGTGCGTCCTCGACGTCAACTATCCTAGCGGCTCCTCGATTTCGCATCGGGTGCGTCCGCGTACCTAACTAACAATTGAAACCATATTCCTATATAGGGGGTAAAAATCCCCTCGCCGGCCTCTCGCGCTGCTCATAGCCCTGGCTCGTAACACATACATTTTCTTGTATTTATTGAAATACAGCTACACTTTTTCAAAATCTTAGTTTTCGTACTCGAGTTACGATACGTGAATTGCTACTGAATTACGAAATGCTTACTCGTACAAATCGGTTTCTGTTATGATAACAATGCCGAAAGGGTGTTTACCTTTACAACATAGTTATTAAGCGTTTGAGTATCTTCTTCAATAAAGACATTTTTTGAAAATATCTCGAGATCTAATAATTTGTGTTTCTTCATGAATAAGTAAAGGACTCAAGCGCGTATAATTCCATAACGCTATTTCCGAGCGCTTCAAGTACCTACAACTCGAAACTTCAAACTGTTATATCTCATCATGGAAGTATCTGACAAAAAAATGTTTCAGACAAAATTGACTTGTTTTTTCCGGTAGAATCTAAATATGTAACATTTTATAGGGGGTTCCATTTAAAATGACAAAGGTAACTCCCCTCCCCCGTTAAAGGGGAAGGGAGGCCACTTCACGTTTATGTAGTCAGAAAGGCCCTTCTTCAGTTCCATGCAATTTAAGACTAAGAACTTTAAAATCGATGGCATAGTTTTCGAGATATTGAGCTGTTCAGAGTTATGTGGGCCACCCTGTATATATATATATAACTCCCGGGGACTTTGTTTTCCCGTCCGTACGCTTTGTGGTAGTGTATCCTACAAACGCTGGGAAACATTTCGTGCCGGGAGAATAATGGCGGATTTCTGTTGCGCGGTTCGTGTGTATGTTTGGGAATTTTTCTTTGTCCTTGATTACCAGCTACTGCTGTGCTGTGGCCCTCGCGGAAAAAGTTTTTTCTAACAATCAACAGATGGTAGGTACGCCACGTTTGATGAAGCCGAAATCGATTGAAAGAAATCGGTAAAACAGCGGCAGATATAGAAGGAAGATAAATTTTTGGACCTTGTTTGTTTATATACATTTGGGACAATTTAAAAAAAATAATAAACAAGGTGTATCGATAAAATCAAATTTTTAAGAGCAAGTAAAGAGGAAGTACCTATTTAATACGGAAATAAATTTTTCGGCCATATTTGTTTACATACAATTACGACCATTTTTTAAAACAATCAACAAAGAATACTCTTTGTAATAAGACCAGAATTAAATGGATTAGAATAAATTTTCCGAAGGCTTATGTTTGCAAAAAATTAATTTATTAATAACTTTTGTAGCCAATCGCCAAGATAGTCCGTTTCTACTGGAACAAACCTCAAGTCGATCCATCGATTTATCTCGAATAAATTCTTAAAAATATCCTTTCTCACAATAACGGAGGAATAACGTTCGAAGCTCAATTACGACTATCAAGATACTATAACAATACTTTCCCTCATTCTTTGCCCGTAGTAAGTTCTGAAATAAAAGGAAGGAAATGATCGCGAAGATATCTTGTTTAACCCTCCGGGTGCTGTGCCGCAGTCATTTTCGACCCGCTGGCTTCAACACCACTTTCACTGCTTCCGCGACGGAAACACTTGCTTACGTCACTATACCTATCTCAAAGCAGCCTTTTTTTGTCCTCTGGGGACCAAAACTTTACGGATAGCTTAGTTTCTTACGATACTCTGCTAAGGGAGGTCGTGTGCGACAAGACGCAAATCGATATTCTATATTGATAGGTTTTCATGTTTCTGGTATCTATTGTTGAATGTTTTTATTTATTTGTTTGTTATGTCCATACAATCTACAAACGAGCCAACATGTAATACATACAATAGAAATATTGAATTAATATTATTTTTTCATAAATCACGATGCTGTTATATAATACTATTGTCGCGTCTCGCGTAGCGTCGCGTCGCACAGTGGTCCAGATCGAGGAATTAGCTGTTCATTTGATAAAAAAGTAACTTGCTCGTATTGATGTTTATCGCATGTATATTGCTTTTTAAGTATCCATGACATTCGAAAATGGTGAAATTAACGAGATTTATAGAAAATTGTGATTCGCACAATCATTTAAATATCAACACTTTATGAATCCTATTTTTCACCGAAGTAATTACCTCATTTCGTATTGAAATCCTGTCGAACCATTAAAATACCATTACGTTAATCCTGTAGATCATTTAAAAACAATTAACTTTTTTTAAAATTGGACAAAACTGCTTGAATTTGTTCTAAATGTTAGGATTAATTTACTGAGTAATGCATAAATAATTTTTTTTTAAGTTGCTATTGGTCGTAATTGTGAAGAAAAAAGTACAGGTCTCGACTTTTAAGTTTGTTTTTCTGTGAAAATTTAAAGGTGCTGTGGCGGCTTTGGCGCCGCACAGTGACGCAAAGAACTTTCGATAAAAATGAGATAGAGCGATGAAATTTTTTTAAAATTAAAGCTGAAACTTTGTAGAATATGGGAAAAATAGGGAGATTATGGTACGAACGCTTTTTAACCTTGAGAAAATTCGTTAAACTTGCACAATTTCAAGAAAATTGTGGTTTTTCCAATCCACGCGCAGAAAAAATTTTTTTAACATGCTATACATCATTTCCCATAGATTTTTTCACTGATTTCAAATCTGGTCTCATTTGTCTACGACTTCAGGATTTTGCAAAAAATAGATTTTTGTAACAGAAACTAATGAAATCATTTTTGATAACACACTAGTTTGAAGGTATATCGTATTCTCATATATAAAACACAATAAAAATAATAATAATGAAGTATTTGAACGTTTTGAGTTACTTACGAAACACGAAGCACTTCGCATCTCATCTCTTGACGTATCGCTGTCATTGCTACTGGCACTTTCTGCAGACTGTGTGTGGCTGTAATGTATTATAAATTAAATATCTATTGTCCATAATTATATTTTCATTTACAGAGGAAGTAAGGTAAGTATTTAATTATTTTACTCACATATTTTATATAGGGTGTCTGTTTGGGCCGAAGTGTGAAAGTAGAGTGTTTGGGTCTCGGTGAGAGGGGTAAAGTGTTTAGGGACGGCCAAGCGGAGGGCGTACGTTAGTGATTGAGTTTTCGGAACGGATGCGAAACTGATAGAGAGAGAATGAGAGTGCGAGAGAGGAAGTGTGAAAGTGGGCCTTGGATAAAAGGGACGAATGGGAGGGATGTTATCTCTCTCTCTCTCTCTCTCTCTCTCTCTCTCTCTCTCTCTCTCTCTCTCCCCCTCTCTCTCTCTCTCTCTCTCTCTCTCCCCCTCTCTCTCTCTCTCTCTCTCTCTCTCTCTCTCTCTCTCTCTCTCTGTGCGTGCGTGCGGGCGTGCATGCGTGCGTGCGTGCGTGCGTGCGTGCGTGCGTGCGTGTGTGTGAGAGAGAGAGAATGCGTTAAGTATCGAGTTATTAAGAGAGAGATTAAAGGACTTTAGCGAAATTGGTGCGATATCACCTCACCCCAAGTAGGCATAGTCAATTAGGCAAGCTCCTGGACGATCATTAATCTAACCTAACAAATTCACTCGTTACTGACCGGTTCCCGGAAAATTAGCTGGATTAATAATTTCGAAGCTTGTCGGAACCGTTTATCACTATGTCAATTAAAATATCTGCTGAACTAATCTTTTTTCGACATGGTCAACACTTTTTTGAAATACGGGTAGATTCGCGTGAGTCGACACGAAAATATCCTGTCGCATAACAACGAGATACGGTTTTTCGGTTGCACCAGTTTTGATAAAGTCGATGCACTTCGCAGGACGTGGAAATTTATGTAACGATGGTTAAAGAATTCTGCTTTGCACACACGATTTTCTTGATTAAAAATTATATGTGTAGAGTGCGGATTTTTGTGCATTCATAGTATTTATACATTTCAATTCGATGCAAGGATAGAAGAATAACGGTTGTTTCTTAAATACGGAATCTGCTTTTAGTGTTACGAGCCGAGGGCTAGGGCAGTTAATGCGTAGACCGAGGTTTGTTTGCTTACACAGGAATAGGCTGTCGTGGACTAGTCGATGCCTGCTTCATCACCGATTTGCTCACTACCATAGGATGGGTAAGCGGAAGGTATTGGGAAGTTGGCCCTTGAAACATTTAAATATTATTGATACATCTCGAGCGATAAAGGTGTATCTATGTAGGAAATACTAGTTACTGGAATTCAAAAGGATGTGAAAATGAGTTTGGAGACTCGTTTGTTTGACAATATAATATGAAAGTAACAGGGGTAATTGTGTAGTGTGAAATATTATCGCCGATACTAAGTTCCGTTGCTCCCGGTTTTGACGCACTGAGAAATACGGGGATTATGTTAACTAATTTGCCCTGAATAATGGAGGTAGCGGTTAAAGAATTGATTCGAAAGGGGCTATGAACCCGATCTCACGACGCGTATCGTTCGGTTTTCTGCTTCAGACTAACCCGTTCGTGAGCAAACTTGGACCCTTTATATAGTCAGATTTGTTTAAAAAAAAACGGCAGTGGGGTATGGAAAAATTTGGAAGGTATCCCTCCAAATTTTCCTATATGCATGCACTTTTTCCTAATGGCGTAATTGTTTATGATGGCATATGACTAGGACCTCTTGCAGGGAAAAACATGTCGTTTCTAGAAGGGAGTGAGAGACTCACGTAAACAGAATCTCCATTCGTAACACTAGCATCGAGTTTCAAGATCTTCAGGGATCAATTTTTGAGTATCCGACTTCTCGAAATTCCGTGTATTTAGTTCCATAGTTATATCGTTGCAAATTTACAATTCGTTCCCAAGGTAGCTCTTGAACTTATTAATTGACCTTGTTTCGTGATATTTTAGTTCATTATACTTATATACATTTCAAGGAAATTTCAACAATCGTGAAACTGAAGCACCTTGTTATTGAGAGTGACGCAATGCTCGAGCAGATACGAATTTCCATGTAATTCACGTACCGCGTTACACGCGACGGAATTTTACTTTTTACCTACCTGCATGTTAAGTTTGGCAAAATTGTTTGGCATTGCGAGATCAAATATCGGATTTCGCCGATGAGCGTTGAATAATTCACTGGAACACTGAAAATATTGTTGCGTCGAAACGTTTAATGTAACATCTGCATTATACCGTGTATACCTAGCTCACGATGAAGCCGACCAGTAAAGACGAAGTAAACTGACATGCACGAACGATACAGCACGAAACGATTGTAAATAACTGTAACTAAACAAGTGAATGAAATGTTAAAAAAGGTTTTCATTGCTAATTCTGCTACGTGCGTCGAGACGCGATACTAAAATATACTTCCCCAAGAAAGTTTATAATTGCGCGAGACGAGGAAACGAAGTTCCTGTGTTCGTTCCAACGATTATAAACACTCGACAAAATGTCAACGCACAGGATAAGGAAGCCAATTACTGTGGGGGTGCCAATTACTGTGCCGATATTAATTATACTTATTTCTAAAGCATAATGAATATAAAAAAAAATATTAAATTTTTTCATTAGAATTAGTTAATATATACCTATATTCATTATGCTTTAAAAATAAATATTATTAATATAGGCACAGTAATTGGCACCCTCACAGTACTTGGCTCCCTTGCCCTAGTTTGAGTGGTTGTGAGCATAAAGCGGAAAAAGGATTTTCATTGCGTATTTCCTCTTCTCGCGTGTCCCGCCGGCTCTCATGAAGACAAACGACTGGAAAAATTACCTTGGCAAGGAGCCTTCGCCTATACTACCCATTTCTTGAGTAGGAAATATCTGCCTTCCGGAATGATTATGAAATCAATATTTGTATAGCTTCATAGAAATCGTTCGAATATGATATACCAGAAGTGAATAGTATTATCGAACCTTTCAATTTTCAACGAATTTTTGTGTTTCTTTCCTGACAGGTGCAGGTTCTATTCCAAATGTGTAATTTAAAAAATAATTCTTGCTTGTAGTATTTTGAAATTAATAAAAATACAAAAAACAGTTATTCGTTCGTCCACGCAATGAAGCGTGGATTTCACAATTTTGAAAGCAATAACATGTTTGAAAATCCGAATATTGCTATGCATTTGCAACTGCTGGTTTAAATATTTCAACTGGACCATGACTTTTATTAAAGTGTAATTATGACGAACTTGGTTAGCATTAAAATTGTTATTGAAGTTTGAGTTCAATGCGTTTCGCGGTAGTGGTGGTATTATTAACACTTTTGTGCTGAAAAAGCTTTTGAATATTCAAATTGAATTAATTACTAATTCTAACAGAACTTGTGTGTTGGACAATTTTTCTACATTGTAATGATATTATATATTACAATAAATTGTATAATACTGTAGGAATATTGTATATGAACTCCTACGCCTTGGGTGTGGCATATGGGGTTGAATAGTGCGACATTGGTTACGCTAATGTCTTTTCATTGTGTCTTCGCAACTCGCAACTTCTCGTGGACTCACTCGCTCGCGGCTCTCACTCATCTGACATGACATTCCTTGTATTCGTTCCTTTTATCTGAGGCCCACTTTCATTTTTCCTCTATCGCACTTTCATCTTCTCTCTATCAATCTCACCTGAGACCAGGAGACCACTACTAATCCAATAAGAAAACTTTTTTATTTTTCATTATTATATTATGGATATTACACCAACCTATTTGTGGTATTTTCCTAATGAAAATGATACCAAATATGATATGATTCCGATGATATTTACTTGTGTAATGAACGATTAAAGTTTCGGATGCAAAGAAGGACAGCGTATAGGAAGGAAAGAGGCGCAGAAAGTCGAAGCGTTCGGGAAAGATGAAAGATTGGCGTGAGCTCAGTTCTTTAAATCAAAACTGAAACTTTTTTATTGTTAATTAATTTTTTACGAGATTTTCACCAATATATTTGTTGACTTTTTCTGATTAAAATGATACCAAACACGATTGCGAACAATTGCGATCATATTTACACTAATTTTCCGTTCTACCAAGACTGACCCTCGTGGACCGTTGCGGGTCGCCGACAACGGGCCACTCGTCATTTGTTTATTTCAGGCGATAAGCGTTTTATAAACTCCGATAGCCCTTTCCATCTCAACGGTCCGCCGACCGTGTGCGGTCCTAGGCGATCGGGTTTCTATAGCTTGTGCCGACAGCTTCCTACAGGCATTATCGGCAATGTTCTTCGTTTTTTCATCAGCGCCATCAATTTTATTCCCAGCAACTCTGCTCGACGCGTTTCCGTCTTCCGCTGAATCGGAGTTTTTCTCGATTAATCCCTCAGGCGCGTTTCTGTGCGCAGGAAAATTCAAATTTCCGTTCTTCCTCGCGTCTGCGATCGCAAGCAACGCTGTATTTTTGATACCTGACTTGATTCGCCGTTAAGCATGAATTTACGAATGTAACAATCAATATTCAAACTCAATTCTCCCGCAAATATCCATGGAATTCACTATATTGGGAATAAAGTAAAAATCGCGTTTGAAATGACGCATTTATTGCATTGCATTTCGTGTATAGTCGTGTGAATGATTTATTTACACGTTGACCGCACGTAATCCGCAGTTATCGGAATCGAAAAATGCAGCAGATTTCACGTTTAAATAAAGGAAAGAGTCATCGAATCGCTCGGGTAAAAGATCAATCACTAGATTGCGAACTTTATTGCGAAATCAACATTGCCTGCGTTCATTGGAAAATACACATACAAAATTTATTTCCCTTTTGGTAAAGCATGTGATACAAAAGACTTCTAAATTCCACGAATTAGGTAGAATTCGCGCTCGTGTCGACCCGACCCACGCTTCTCTTCGCTGTTCCGTCAGAGTAATAAGTTTGAGGAGTCAGGGCTCGCCCACTAGTCATTTAACCGGGGGCGAAATATCGGAAATCGTTACATTCCTTCCGTAAGCTGATTTATTTTATTTCTGCCCGCTGCGATTTCTACCCCATCGCTTTGCTGCGTCGATTGTACAATTAATAAATAATATGAATCCATTTGTACGAAGAAATGTTAAGCAACAGTATCTGCTTTGTATTTTCCACATTTTGTCACTGGCGAGGAGAGGTATTCTCACTTTTGTTAGTTCTACTGCCACAATTTTTCCAGCCACGGGGATCAGAGACAAACAGTTTCTCGGGAAATAAAACACCATTCACGGAAAGGGCAAATTCTTTCGCGCGACACAGGTACGTACGGTTTTCTAGAGTCTCTTACACATAATCTATGTCGCTGTACGCACCACCCACGTGCTCACAGCAAATACCATCCTTTTCGTCAGTCGAAACAGAAGCATCCCGGCGGTAACAGTATCTCCTCCCACCTGTGGTGTACCCTTTCAGTACTCGTAAGAGACTACCTATCGTCCCTTTGACAGCGAAACTGTATGCACACGAGACCCTTTTTTCCAGCGCCGCGCCGCAAACGTCAGATATGAGAACTGCGCCAAAGGAGAAGAATTGCTTACGGCGTTTTTCCGACACGTATTTTTTTTTTTTTAGTCTGAAAGACTTACGTCTGGAAAAGACGTCTTTAAGACGTTTCATTTCAGACGTGTTTGAGACGTCATTTTCAAGACGTTTTACTTCAGAGATCTTACAGATGTCTTTTTCGAGACTAAATAACTTGAATTTCTTGGAGATGTTATGATAGTGGCTATTTTACTGTACAATGACTGAAATACTGTTTCTTAATTTTGCTATTACTTGGAGTGACAAAAAAAAATAAATTTCATTTATTACAAACACGTGTATTAGGTACATAATGCACAATACAAATGTATATATATATATATTACATTAATTATATATATATAGTATTTGTATATTAAATAATTAGTATCTTAATCACGACTCGATTTATTCAAATCCCCACCATACGTCGTATGCGATTTCGTTAATTGCCGTTTCCGATATTCGTATTAAATCTGAGTTCTTATTCGTACGCCCGTAGCCCACCAGTGGCCCGGTACACCACCGAGAAACAGATTCTTCCGTTGACTCTATAGTTGTGCTTCATCGCGCCAGCCGGAAATACCAGCTTCGGAAGCTTGCCCGCGAGTACGGCCTAGCAGCGGCAGGCCAGGACCAGTTCGTTCGACTACTGGGCCCGACGATCGTACTCGTGACCAATTTCTCCAGGAAAGTGCGCGTCGTCACCGACCAACGAGAACAAATCCGGTGGAGAACGCCCGCGAATCGAACCGCGGGACGTAACATGAATAACATTAGGTTAACATGCACGATAACGAGGTGCAAATTTCGAAATTTCCATTTATTGACAAGTCGCATCGATATAATGCAGACAATTTTTATTTTGCAGAGAAATCCGCAGTTTAATTAATAATTAAATTTTATACCTTGCAAAATGATGTTCAACAAGGTCTTCCAGAGAAAAGGGCCTAGCCGAATAAGATGGTCAAAACTGCCCTTAGACGTTTTTCAATAATTAATGAACCATTCGAAAGCTGACCAAGAAAAACCCCTCTGAGCCAAATTTCAACCCCCTATCTCGCTCGTGAGGGTAGTTACAGGGTAAATTAGATTTTGAGCTTTTCCGTGCATTTTCCGCACTCTGATGCTTCCGAAAATTCTGAAAAAAATGTGGCATATTTTGGATCCTAAGACAGATTTTTGAGAATTTTTTCAGATTTTTTGGATGCAAACTGTGGTCGTAAAAAATGAAAAACCTCAAAAAAATCGGAAAAATGCAGGTTTCTCAAAAATATGAAAACATGCTATTGAGCTGTTTAGTGCCCCAATAAAGTACCATAACAGGCAGTGTCCTCAATTTTTTTTAGATTTTTTGTTGTGGGAAGTCTCTGTCAAAAACAAGAAAAACTTAATTTTTTCGACGTTTCTGCTATTAGGAGGAAAGTTACACTTGTTGATTTTATCGCAAGTATATATTAAGGCATTTTTAACGTTATTACATTGAAACAAGTAAGTGTTTGACCTCAGAAATATGTTTTAAGAGAAAAATAAATTCTATTTCGTGCGCTATATACCAGAATGTTCGCAACGTTTACAACATCGCCGGTTGGCCGAGCAGTCAAGGTGTCGGACTACGGAGCGGAAACGCTGGGTTCGAATCCCGTCGAGGGTAAAGTTTTTTTTTTCCATACATCCTCTTTATTTTTTCAATTTTTTATTACATGGTTTATTCATGTGATTTTAACAATATTTTTTAAATGTTTTTAAAAAATATTGAGGTAACATTTTTAACTAACTTTTATTTATATTACTCCGATTTGACTTCGAATTTAATGATATTATTTTCTTGGATTAGGTAATAAATTAATATTTATATTATTGTGTTCGTCCACGATTTCCGCCAGATATAGAAATTGCTTGCGAAAATTGGTAAGATTCCGTGAAAAGAATTTTTAAATCTACTTCTGTCATTTCCGGAAAATCCAGAGTATCTACCGAGGATACTGTTTGAAATGGAGTCGTTTTGCAGCTCCAATTATGTCCAATTTCTGGAAAGGTTTCGTTGTCTACTTGTTTGTGTGGAAGCTGGTACTTTTGACCTTGTATACTATACATTGCCTCTACAACCCAATGAATTTTCGTGACTTTTCGGGAATAATTCGACACTTTCGTCGAAAGTTGAGAACGATTACCTTTTAAAGCAGGCATGAGAACTCTAAAACCAAGACCTGTTAAATGAGATGTAACATCTCGAAAACCTCTGTCGACAACACAAAAGTCTCCCCTCTTCATGATGGTTTTCAATCAAGTAACTATAAACGGAAATACATCCTCATGTACGTTACAATAAAGAGGAATGGCTAAGGCTTATTTGTACCTGATACCCCACTTTAAAAATAGTGGTAGTATGTAGCCCTTTTCTTTCAATTGGACAAAAACCAATACTTTGCTGCGTGTTATTTATTCAGAGTTCTTCTCATTTCCTCCCTAATTTATGAAGACGCAAGGCTTAGAAACCAGATTAATGAATTTTAATATTAAGAATGTTAGAGAGGACCGTAATGAAGATCATATACAATTAGAGAATCGAGGAAGTGATAGATACTCTAAAACTATATTTACATATATTTTATTCAAAAATGTTTCTTAAATATTTTTAAAACATTAAAAAAATATTTTAAAAATCACATGAATAAACCATGTAATAAAAAATTGAAAAAATAAAGAGGATGTATGGAAAAAAAAAACTTTACCCTCGACGGGATTCGAACCCAGCGTTTCCGCTCCGTAGTCCGACACCTTGACTGCTCGGCCGACCGGCGATGTTGTAAACGTTGCGAACATTCTGGTATATAGCGCACGAAATAGAATTTATTTTTCTCTTAAAACATATTTCTGAGGTCAAACACTTACTTGTTTCAATGTAATAACGTTAAAAATGCCTTAATATATACTTGCGATAAAATCAACAAGTGTAACTTTCCTCCTAATAGCAGAAACGTCGAAAAAATTCGGTTTTTCTTGTTTTTGACAGAGACTTCCCACAACAAAAAATCTAAAAAAAATTGAGGACACTGCCTGTTATGGTACTTTATTGGGGCACTAAACAGCTCAATAGCATGTTTTCATATTTTTGAGAAACCTGCATTTTTCCGATTTTTTTGAGGTTTTTCATTTTTTACGACCACAGTTTGCATCCAAAAAATCTGAAAAAATTCTCAAAAATCTGTCTTAGGATCCAAAATATGCCACATTTTTTTCAGAATTTTGGGAAGCATCAGAGTGCGGAAAATGCACGGAAAAGCTCAAAATCTAATTTACCCTGTAACTACCCTCACGAGCAAGATAGGGGGTTGAAATTTGGCTCAGAGGGGTTTTTCTTGGTCAGCTTTCGAATGGTTCATTAATTATTGAAAAACGTCTAAGGGCAGTTTTGACCATCTTATTCGGCTAGGCCCTTTTACTTGCTCATTTCTCCCGTAAATGCATAAAATCCGCAGTTTAGTAATGACATAGAGATAAAATGTAGTTAGTCAAATAACGAAAAGTGAATACGACTTGCGCCACACATTACTAATGAGAAAATGACACTTGCATTTCACTGAAAATGTAATTTTTGAGGAAGCGTTCAGTAATGTACTAATATACATTACTGAACGCTTAATCTTTGTCAAATGTTACCGCACATGCTTTCAAATTCGGATGTTTTTACGAGCTGGCTCGTGAACGTTTGGAAAAACAATCGATGAGCGAACGCAAACTCTTCCCACGGTATTGCTCGTTGGAAAAGGGGATGGCGATGGTACGCGTTCACGGTTTAACACGAAGGGGCGTAATTTCCTTGTACAGGTGGGATAAATGGATGAGTTCACGGTTTCCATTGACACAATGATGGAAATTTGCTTCCTGTGAAATGTGTCCCATAAAAAATTTTGTTGTGTGAGCAACTAAGCACTTTATCGCGTTTTATCGTTGAGCGTGCTATTTAATGAACAACACCTATGTCACAGTATCTGTTTGCTTCAAGAAGAATTCAAAACGTAAACTATTTTAAGATATATTCTACATTCTACGATATCTTAGAGTAAACAGAGTACACTTACGAGTAAAATGACTTTGGCGAGTGAAAGTCGGAGACAAATGGTCTCAACTCTTTTGAAGATTTCCTTGCTAACAATACGAAATACATTTTTACAGAGCTCATTTATACTCTCTATTCCCTAGCTTTAATGCAAACCAGCTCTTGCTTCTTTCTCCAATTTTCCAGTTTGAAAACGCCTTTCCCAATTGAAACGAATTTGAAGAAGGAGCCGAATAGGTTCTTGCTAAAAGCTTTACAATGATATTTTTCTATTTAGTACAGACTTTTTTTTATTCATATTTATCTGTGTACGTGCAGTCTTCAGGTAACAGTCAAATTTCGTAATAACTATAAAGTCAATCTTTTAGGATGTTTTATCCACGCAACCTACATCTACATTCTCTTCTGTGTAATTATGTTACTCTAGTCGATGCAAAAGTCTGTTAATACGATGACGGTGTGAAGTAGAGTAAACAATACAGTAGCAGCATTACGTATGCTTCGTGACTCATCAATGCTTCGTCATTTTCTGTTTATGCACGAAGAATATCACTGCGGAATGGAAAATGTGTTCAGTGAACTAATCTGCAGTCGAGTCATTACTTTCGCATAAATCGGCGCATGCAGCATGATATTATAATGATTGAATTATATTCAGGTAATATAAAGGTGATTGTCTATATTCGTTTCCTAGAAGCAATAAATACTCATACGCACAATTAAGCATTGATAGAGCATCCGTCGTTTGTTCAAGACTGTACAAAAATAGTTTACCGTTAGCACATGGAACGTGTACTCGTTAGGGTGGACCTTAGCTATACTCGATGCAAATTATTTTGCAAGATTTTTTTTATCTCATCCCCCATAATTGTGATGCGTGTTGGGGAAAAAATTGGGGTTGGTTGGAAAATTTTGAATTTTTAAAATCTTGACATAAATATACGTTACGATATATCGTTGAGTTTGCCTTTTTTCTCTCTTTAAGATACATACACAGCATAAACAATTTTAATAGAAATTTTGAATAGAAATTTTAATAGAAGCATCCATGACCTCGAAAAAAATTTTTCAAAAAAATTGGAAGCCATCTTTGAACTGTGCTTGGGATTGATACCTTGCCGACAGATAAACGACCCGACTCAATCGTATTATTTTTATTCGTCTGTGTAATTAGTCAATGTAAGTATTCACAGAAATGAAGAGAAATAGCGACAAACGTATGTACTATGTATTTGTTAATATTCAACACAATGCAAAAGGCTTTAAACTTACTTTTGCTCGCTGCATGCGTCGAAAAGAGACGAATACACAAAAAAAGTTTGATGTGCTGAAAAATTAATGAATGTTATGAACTAGTGTTAAAGTTATTAATACCGATATAGAGAAATTCCATTGTTAAACTTTCTTTTGTCCGCCGCCGTATGTTTCATACTCCATATGTGTATGCATGCATCGTATGTAGTAAGGACATTTAAAAGAACATATTTGCAAAAATTATTCTTTGTTGCGCGTGTAGTGCGCAGTGAACGCGGTAGTAATCGATCTCCTCTCGATTCTGTTTCAGCTTAAAAAAAAAAAGAAAAGAAAGAAAGATAGAAGCATCAGAGGAATGGTAGAACGAGGCAGTATCCGAGAAGAATATCGGTGACGAATATCGTTCGCAGCATTCGTGCGGGTTCCAGAGCATGGGGTAGGGACACCGTAGAAAGTATACATGTACATATAGTTAGACAGGAGGCGTCCAGGAAGGAAGTGTCGTGGTCGCTCTTCCGGGCAGCTGCTCCGTATATCGGCATATAGGTACTATGGTAAAGTAATCCACTATAGGACACCGTACAAGTGCCATTACTACCGGGGGGCATCAAGGGCTTCATTTAATACCGCGTAGTTCATAATTAGGATCTGGATATTAAATATTACATTTAGATTTCTTTTTGTTCTCTTTCTCCATCTTCTTTTTCACCGTCGCCAATTCCTCCAGTCTACCGTTTCCTTTCAAATTGTTTTGTCTATTACATCGGCGCGCATGAAATATCGACATCACCACGCGCCGTGTATATTTTTAATCTTTCATACATCAAAATGCTTATCAATAGTTATCGACAGCATGTGAAATTGAAATCTGTTGTGTACTTGGTACGAAGTATTATTTATTTATTTCTACGATAACATTACTCAACGATTGTTTTGAATAATTGTAGCAAATGCTGGCGCCATATGAAGTTCCGTTAAAACCTGTATACAGGGTGGCTTGAATAAAGTGTCGCGAATTGTTTTCTCTGAAATTGTAACAATCAGTGCTGATTGAATTTACTCGAATGATGCTCTTTCGTTTTCTTCTGCAAAATGATATTATTTACAATGGATCAAAAAAGTATTTGTACATATACTCAATTAATTGTAAAGAATATTATTCTTACGATATGATTTCATGAAATTACACCGTTTGTGGAGAGATTTTTATCGCTGTTCTTCTAACATCTATACTTCTAAATGGTCAGTTTCTATACAAATTAACAATGTACACATTCGCTTTCGTTCTAGTGTTCGTTCCAATTAAGATTCCGATAACTTGCAAATTCAGTGTATGGCAATTTTCGGCATTATTCATTGGCATAATTGTAGTTTGCTCAATAATTTGGGCGATATCTGTGTCCACCAGACAACAACTATTTTTCTTTAAACATATCGCTATCAATGGATATTGCATTGAAGAAACACTTCTAGATGCATCTGCTATGAATTAGCAATTCTGCTACGTATTAGTCAATTTGAAAATATAACTGTGTGGGTCTGCTGATGATTGTCTAGCGTTTTCTACTATTTAATTAGAAGAATATTGATTAATGAAACAAATTGTAATTATCTGGAACTGCTTATAATTAATTGTTTTTGCCACACTCGGTACCAAAATAAATATAGAGTATTCAATGCATATTTCAATGATATATTGTGAACACTCAATCTTGCATAAAAAAATTATCGTTTTATTGTCTAATCATCATCTCGTCTGTTCCTCATCGAAATTGTGATTTCATTGTATTTTAAAAATGCTGATATACGAGCATAGGAATGGAGGGCAGAGAAATGCAACGAACTGTGCGTCTGTTTATAAGTATCGGTGCGAAATAAACTTAAAAAGAAATTTTTCTTTCATCGAAGAACTTGAGTGAATACATACATGCATACATACGCTCCAAAGGTTCTGATCTCGCGAGCCATGTTTACATTAAAATGAAGACAATCGGCGTTTTAACACTGCGGAGCACTAAAAGTGATTATTATACATTACCTTATAAAGATAACAAGACTGCATGTATTCAGATTTTTAACGATTTTTGTTATAATATATGTCCAAGGAAATAAACTTATCGAATACATCTCCCATAAATGCATCTTTATCTTTTTCGCTTGCTTAGAAACTACAAAAATTGAACAAAATCAAAGAAATTTACAAATTTGCACACACTATCTATCACCACAAAAATGAATTTTAAGTATCCAGATACAATTCCGTTACCGAAATATGCATGACGTGGTAGTCCAATATTTAAGTTTCAAAAATCATAAATGGAAAACTTTGAAGCCCGTCGTTCCGATAGGTCCCGTAGTTCTGGTGTTAGTAAAGACCTATTGCTGTATTGTAAAAAAAAACGTTTTATAAAAATTCATCGATGAATGAGTGTAAATATTGTTTCGATAAAAGAAATGAAATTCATATCTCGAAAGAATTTTCAAACCGTAAAGAGATTGTTACAGTATTACGTGTTAGACGAAAGGAAGAAGATTGATTGATTGCGAGTCTGGTACCCTGCCCCAACGTAATAATAATTTGCCATTAAAAGTTCATTTCAGCTGGAATTTTAATTGCAATTAGATCGGCGTGCCTGCCACTTACCTCGTTACAAATTAAGTCGAAGATCACATTGAAAGTAGCGTACTGGATGTGAGGTTCCATCGACTTTTCCACGGACGAACGGAAGAACGGACGAACGAACGAACCAACGGTTAGTAATATTCTTCTGGAAATACTTTAAGATTTTATGAGAAGGCTGTCGTCCCGGTAACTTTCAATTTTGGAAGAAGGAATGAGAGAATATGAAAAGAACGGCGAAGGGAGGAGGCACAGTAATTTTTAATACTTGCATCGGTATAACTCGATACTAATAACCGGTTGTTTCCCAACATCCTCGACATTTTTGCTCTTTGTGATATAATTACGAGATATTAGCTTTCCCGACATTCTTCACAGTTCCGTTCTCATGATCGAAATGTTTGCTCTTGCGGCAAATGCAGCTGCTTCAAATGTAATCAACTCAGTCTCGTTTTAGTTTCCTTTCATGATATCAACGACAAGAACGAGCATATGGTCATTCGCACCATTTTAGTTTGTCCTCGATTAACAATCGATCGTTAGTACTACATGCACATACGCGTCTCGCAGAAAAACCCGCGGCAGCCAATTTTCTCGCCTTATAATTGATGTTACAATGTTGCGTAGGGTTGTACCTAAAGTTTTTGCACCAAATATATCGGGTGGGATATTTAAATGAGAACACCTAAATATCTTCTATTTATGATTTCATGAAAAAAGTGCTTATGACAAAGTTGTAATATTGTAGTCTAGTCATTTTTCAAAGATTTCAATGTCATCGGTACTTTTTTAAATGGAATGACGCGACGTACTGGTTTTTGCATATTCTTATAGAGCATAAAAAAGAAAATGATCGATCTCTACAACCATATGGTTCCGATCATTGTATCTCGAAATATTTACACCAATATTTCCTAATATTATCGAACGTTATTAGGGCCCAAGTCTCCAATTTCCTTGAATTTGTTTATTATGGTAGAAAATGCTTGGAATGAAGGGCAATTCGAGTTGGAAGTTTATCTCTGTATATGCTAACTGCTGATCTGCAATATTGTCGCTATCGTCGTAAAAGAAAATCAAATTAACTTCCTCTTGCACGTTATATCTCTCAGGCAGTACTTTGAAGATTTAACTAATTGTAAGAGTGCTGAAGATGTTCAGTCAATGCTCTTAATAACGCGTATCACAACATAAACACGAAGCGCTACCAAAATTTCGTTTCGAAAAATATGTACTTGTGCTCCTTCCTCAAATCCCACCAGTATGAACTGAATCTATCTGGTCCATTAAGATTGAATTCTTTTTCATCACTCCAAATCACCTAAAACGTACATACGTTCATACACTTCTCACTGAAATAGAAAATATGTAGGGTAAGGGACCCAATTACTGTCGGGGTACCAATTGCTGCGCATATATTAATTATACTTTTTTTTAAAGCATATTGAATATTAAAATAGAAAACTATATAACATATACAGGGTGGTCCACGCAGCTTGCACACCTATATAACTTCCAAAGGATGCGTTGTACGAAAAAGTTTTGTATACAGAAGTTGCATGGTCTGAAGGGGTACACAATTTAGTGTATTTATTTTTTTTTACAGGTGGAAGTGTTTCGGAGATTTGAAGGTCGACTTTGTTTTTTTAAATGAAATACTATATTTTTTATACCAAAATATGGAAGAATGTCGAATTCTGAGTAAAAAAGTATTGACCTTCATTAGCCCTAAACCTAATAATTAACGAGTAATTTCACTTTATTTCAAGATATATATCAAAATAAGAAAGCGCAGACGAGCACATTTATTTTATTTACTTTACTTAACACTATTTCCTGCAACACTATTTACTTCAAAGTGTATCACCTGTACTGATCGAATACACAAATGTATTAATTGTAATTGATAATATTGAATATTGAAATTGATAATATTAATATTGAAAGCAATTATACAGAATGTCGCGTTAATTATTACCTTTATATCCCATATATTGTTCCATAGCTTTTATTCAGGGTTCAATCATCTGTTCAATTACAAGTTTAAAATTTATCCTTTACAATAAAATAAAATTCAAGGCCACTTTTACATCTTGATAAAAAAGAAAAGTCGAAAAAATCGAAATGCTACATTGTACGCTATCCTTAAAACCATACAACTTCCGTTTCAACCACTTTTCACCAAATATATCAAATAGTTTACATGTAATTCGCACACTTGGTCGTACACTTACAAGAATCGATAATAATTAAAACACGGAATTAATGTAATTTATGAATCATCATAATCTAATATTTCATTAGTATCCTAATAGAAAGCATGTAATGTAGACGTATAGAAACGCTTGAATAGCAATTTGTAGAAACTGCTGGCGTAGCTCTCTTGCAGAATTTATTACGAAGCAATGCCGGTACTGGAACGAGATGTAGATCCGTTGCAGTTTTCGAAATTGAGAAGACGTTCTCGAAACGTCTCGGTTGGCAGTATCGAAATCGTGCCCGTATACTTACGTACTTATTCGGTTGGCAATGCAGCCACTTGCAAATCTCCAGAAAACTCGTGTCATCTCGAAAATGTCTTCGACACATTTACCCGTATGCGATCAATGCACGCACACGTATATGCATTTTGGGTTACGATGCGAGCAAGCATTCTTCTATCGTGGCCAGCGCTCAGACCGACTACATAAATGCACTTTCTGAAAAGAACAGTCGACGCGAGGTGAGGATCGTGGCTCGAGGATTCCCGCTGCGAACACCGTTCTGCGGGTTATTCGAAATTGGTCAAACAGATCTATAGCATTTATAGTGGAACAACAAGTTAGGGTGTCCTAAAAGTTTCACTAATTCTGCTCAGTCTGACGTTTCTTGAATTTTAATAACCCTTAACGGACCAATGCCGCCATATAAGCGGCATGGCAATTTTACTTACTGGGTCCAATGCCGCGTATATGGCGGCAAATATCAAATTTAAATCATCTTGTTATCCTATTACTCTGAATATATATATTAATAAATTTTCACTAAAATATAAATATTTTCCTTTCTATGCTTAATATAAAAATATTGAGTTCACAGTTTCTCTTCGTATGAAAAATAGCTTGGACCTGGTGGGAAGTAAACTTGAAATACTTCCGGACCGCTAAGGGTTAAAGTACACGTTAACACGTCGATTGCCACGTCGGACACATACGAGTCTGACCTTTGTCAATCTTTAAAAATCAATTTTTAAATTGTACCAGCGACGCCTGAAGATATGAAAAATCGTATTATTAGAAAAAGAAATCGTGCGCTACATTGAAGATAATCTATTTTTGTTTAAGCTGACACAATAATTTTTTATTTTTTTATTACGGTCACTTTTACGGTAAAATTATTTATTATTTGAGACAAGTATTTGTAACGAAAAATTATCTGAAGATAATTCATTTTGATTGAACACTAAATAAAGATCATTTTTTTTTAACAAAGATAATAAAGTGTTTTGATATAATTCATTATTTGAAATGATTAACTGATGTCTCATTTTCAATGAAACGTGCCCAGCCCTGAATAGAAATAACGCGTAATTCGAATGATACATGATCGAATTGCAATTAAAGAATAACATTTTTTCAATAGCGGAGCGGTTTTATTTTTGCTTTGTCATAGTCGTTTAATCCTCAATCACGACGGTGCAACGTTAAATTTTTCTAAAGCTGAACCCTCTTATTTCATCGTTGATAGCGCTCATAAGCGTATACGCTCGACATGTGGCGAATGTATTTTCAATAATGGGACTTTTAGAGTTCCCGTTGTACGTGTCTATGCGAGTCCTATTGCGTATTTACCGAGGGATGCTGGTGGACAGATGCGAGCATGTCTGTAAGTGGATGCGCTCCTTTTGCGCGCACAGAGGCTTT
The DNA here is from genome assembly GCF_050948215.1 of Halictus rubicundus. Classification (NCBI taxonomy): domain Eukaryota; kingdom Metazoa; phylum Arthropoda; class Insecta; order Hymenoptera; family Halictidae; genus Halictus; species Halictus rubicundus. Next base: position 89,976 of record NW_027488924.1, read on the forward strand.
TCTTTTCAGTGATTTTCAGTGGTTCGAATCCACTGTATACATAGGTATCTACTCTGGCATAAGTACACATAAGTATACAGATTATTCCCGAATTGTTTAACTACAACTAAAATTAAAAATGAACTTCTTTCTTGTATTTCTATACGTAATACATACATACATAGACAAACTCTTAAGGGCAAAGCGGTTTATGGAACAAGTTTTAAGGTTTATAATTGTTTAATCGTTAGTAGGTGCGCGGACGAACGTGATACCAAATCAGAGAGCCGTATAGGTTGGAAAACAGCTTTTGGATTTCTGATGTGAGATTAGGTAGCTCATGTAATATGTTAGTAACAGCCACGCAACTTTAATATTATAAATTAGTTGATACAACCCACGCGGTAAGATTGTATCATGTGGGAACGGTCAAGTAAGAATTGCTGGATCTGAATGGTGGGTTAAAATCAAATATTATTTAAAATTAGCTTTGACTTAATTATATGTTGCAAGAAATTAGATTCTGTTACAATTATTATTATCACGGTAGAGATTGAGTATACGAAGTAAGGTATACATCCGCGACAAAATATGGAACCACATTTAAAAATCGCATAATTTCCTTAAAATTGCACCAAATGTGTTGAGATTTCTTGACATGTCAGAAGACATAGTTTATTAAATAACGGGTAAACAAAATTTTGAAAAGATTCGTATTGGTCGGAATTGTGAAGAAAAAAGGAAACGTCAATTTTTTCAACTGTTTTATCTGTGCCTATAATGAAAATTTAAAACGTGCGTTTTGTAGATCTACGTCAATTATATATTCGGTGAAAAATCCATCGGAATCGGTTAACGTTGCTATGAGCAATAACAATATCACCACAAAAATATATTATTTGTATAAAGCAGAGGCAAAATTACAGATATTTGATCGCCGTCAAATCGTTTCGTCCCACTGTGTGTCGGTTGGATATCGCACTGGTAATACGGGGAACACAGAGTCGTTGAAGAATTGTGCCAAAATAGAGACTACTTGATTTGGAAGGGTGACTAGTCCCGATCTGACTAAATACAACCAAACAAACGTGATTCAAAACAAATCAAAACGTGATTCAGCGTAACGACGTGTACTGACCGTTTGTACTTTTCGTACTATCTCACGAAGGTTAATATTCAGGGGTTTATAATACTGTAAAATCCGAGTGGTGATGTTCCCAAGATTTTAGAAATTCTTAAAGATGTCAAAATTTCTGCATTATGAAATTTCATGGATTTGCAGTGTACTGAATCATGCTTTGTATCGGCTGCATCCAGCTGGTTCATAGTCATCCCTTCTTGTATGAACAAAGGGGTCGAAGTAGGACGTTTTCCGTTCTCAGGAAAGAGATTAGACAATTCTGATCAAAATGCACGGAAAGAAAATTGTGCATACGTACCACGGAAATTACTGATAAAGGAAAAAATGATTTCATCAAATAAATCAAGTGTCTATCATCGTAATTATTCATATTTTCAGAATAAAAAATATTTCCCATATCGATAAAAGTAAGTAAAATGATAAAATTCGTCACCTACAAAGAAAATAGTAATATAAAAATTAATATGTTTGTTTTCTTATAATGTGCAGAATGAGAAAAAGATTTGTGTGGCAATGTCTGTTGTCATCTTCATCGTTGGAAATATTAAAAAGTATTCTATTGTTTTGTCACGATATTTCAATTTCTTTATTTCAATTTTCTTACAGAGATAGGCAGTTTATTATTTTATACTTGGTGAAGTGCAAAACGATGCATCAGTTTATTAATATTTTTCTAAAATGTCATCACCTCTTCTAGCACATTTCTCTAACATATGAATCACATACTGTACTATGATTCATATTTAATATACAGCTAAATAATTTGTTCCAAGATCATATTCACAATTGAAATCGAATTTTTTCTGCCAGGGGTAGTACTAATTAAGAAGAAGATATTTCGTTGATGTATAAAATCTGCAGTAAGGAGCGAAACTGATTACACACTATTTGAAACAGCATAACTTTTTTCAAATTAGTCCAAATAACTTTAGTGTTTTTCAGAAGTCAGAAGGATTAGTTTATTAGACGAGGTGTAAAAAATTTTTGAAAAAAATTTGAATTGGTCGGAATCGCAAAAGAAATAGTAAAAGTTGGTTTTTCCAGCTTTTTTATCTGAGCCAGTATTAAAAATTTTAAAAATGTGTTCTATTGACTCGAATAAATTATATTCATGCTGAAAATTTCATGGATATTGGTTACTTCGTTTACGAGTTATAAACGATTAAAAGTGGGAAAATTGCCATTTTTCACGATTTTCGACTAAAAATCCCACTTTTAATCGTTTATAACTCGTAAACGAAGTAACCCATATCGGTGAAATTTTGAGCGTGGATATAATTTATTCGAGCGAATCAAACACATTCTTTAAATTTTCAATACATGCTCAGATAAAAAAGCTGAAAAAACCAACTTTTACTATTTCTTTTGCGATTCCGACCAATTCCAATTTTTTACAAAAATTTGTTACACCTCGCCTAATAAACTAATCCTTCTAACTTCTCAATAACAATCAAGTCATTTGATCTAATTTTAAAAAAGTTATGTTGTTTCAAATATTGTGTAATCAGTTTTGCTCCTTACTGTATATTTCCGACAATTAAGCAATTAGGTACACTAGTGATATCCCTTTACAAGGAACAAGAGACATTCCATCTTCATAAAATGCTTAGCCACCATTATGATGTGCTATGTAACAACAATAAACAAATAAAAGAATTTTTTCAAATTATGTTCCCCGAATTTACAATTTCCATATGTAATTACCATATTCTATTTGAGGAACATCTTGGAGGTACATACTGAAAATTATTTTGGTAATATCTCGTTAACTATTAAGTGTAGGACATATGAAGGTTAATAAGATTTTACGCAGAGTTTGACACTGAATGATTCACGATAAAAAAGATAGGCAATAAAATTCGAAGAAATCAGGGTGATGTTGAAATCTCCACCCATCTTTCACCCAAATGAAAAGTGTTTACATCACAATAATTCCCTCTGTATACAATGCAATTTTTATGCATATCATATTTAATAAATAAAATTATCTCTATTTTTAATTTTAAAGTACTTAAAGTATGGCGTAGTATAGTTCTTTCTCGAACTACATCCCGTCATCATTGATGTAGAGATAATCTTTTTTGAGAACATAGACCACAGTAATATTATTGACTTGTACATAATTTATAGCTTTAAGTTATCGATTACGAGGTCTTTATACACATACACGAACTTCGCGACCAATTGAATTTCCTCGCGTGCTGCGACCAGACCGTAGTCACGAGTTTCGATTATGGTTGTTTAAACTAAAAGTTACACGTAATCAGTCGTTCTTTTTTCCATCGGCTTTGATCAAATACAATTATCGGGACACCGAATACGATTGTTTGCCGAATCTTGAATTACAGAGGGTGGTCGCGTGCCAGTAGATAAGATACGGCCTCTTATGTGTTAGAACAACGGCATAGATTCGTAGCAGTTTGCGTAGCAGCTATCAAAGAAGGACTATATGTATAGTATATATCTATCGCATTTTCTATGTCAATCAAATTCAAAGCAAATCATAACCTATCTGTTCAAACAATTTCGTTTTTTTACCGGTTTAGTCCGCATAAACATACGAATATATTATAAGAATTATGCACGTTTCTCGTTGCTTAATAGTGAATACATACATAATCTATGTATTTACAATAAACGTTCACATTTGTTAATCGAATAAGTTTCCGTAATACTTCTGGTGATTACATAATTTCTGAAAGTGTAATTCAAAATTAAATTTAGGCACAAACGACAATCTGTTAGAAGAATTTTTAGGGAATTCATACTACTGATTTGTAGGCAATCTGATTAATCATTCTAATTCATAACGTCTAACTTTCAATATCTATTTGCATTTTCCTTTATTTTTTTTTGTCCACCTAGAAAAATGTTTCTGATAATTTTTAAATCAATTGACCTTCACCATGATCCTTTTGTCAGGTTGATTATCGCAAATTAAAGGTTCGAGCGAAGGCTAACGTAATCGAAATATGGACAATGTTTATAATGACTCACTAGCTGACGTGAAAAAAATTTTTTGAAAAAATTGCAATTGGTCAGAATCGTGGAGAAAATGTTAAAGGTTATTTTTTACAATTTTCTTTTATCTAAGCCTCTATTGAAAATTTAAAGACTGCGTTTGGTAAATATGTGTCAGTTATCGTATATTTTGAAAATTTCATTGATATCGGTTGAGGCGGAAACAAATCGACAGGCATTCAAAGGTCGAATCCTAGTAGTCCTAGGTGATTTCAAATTTTTTTTCTATACGCATTTGTTGTGTTTAATTTTTTAAAATTATAAACAAATCACTACAAGCATCATACTGAGATGTAATACTTCTTAGTCCATCGCGAAAGTGTTAATATTTATTAAAAAATTACATGTGCGTATAAAATAATAAATTATTAAATACAGTCTTTTGTGATGACAATTAAAAAAAAATTAAAATGTTTTTGCCTTTAACAATAACCGTGATATGCATTGTTTCGTGAAGGTAGTTTCAACAATTTCGAAAGTAACAAAATGATGACATTTAACCCCCCCCCCCCCCACCGCCCCTATATTCACATGGACTAGTTCACTTTCAGCAAAATCCGAGACATAATGAATAACCCACCAAGAAAGTTAATCTGTACTGACGTCTAACATAGTAAATAGCCCATTCTTACTCCTTTCTGCGGTAAGAATCATAAATTCAAATCGAACTTTGTCAAAATATTCAGGGTGAGTCACGTAACTGTACCTGAATTTATTCATAACCTACTCGTTACATAACAAAAAGTTTCAAGTAAAGGTTTCTTTATATCAAATAAGATACGCAATGCGATCATTAGTTTTTTGATGTCTTGATATTTTATATCAAGAGATATAAAGGTGACCTTGAGTTCTTGTATCACAATGTGTGATATTTAAATATGTAATTGAAAAGAGTATTCAACGCCGAGTAAAAATTTATTAAGATAGATAGGATGCCAAAGTGATAGTGATAGTTACTGAGATATTCCTCAGTGATGAAACCATCATTCCTCATGTTGATGAAACCATCTGTGCATGTTTGGTTCAATTTAATGTTAGCTTGTTTATTTTTAATTACTTCTCGTATCAAACTTTCACCAACATGTACGTGACGGTTTTATAATTAAAATGGTACCGAACATAGTACGGTTTGTTTGGTATTTACTGGTTTAATTTGCGATTTAGTAAAACCTCGATTATTCGAACTAGTCAGTGGGACATGAGTGTTCACACAATAAAAGTTCTACTGAATCGTTGATTTTGATCACGTAAACGTGATTCAAATTCTATCGTGTTTGGTTCTGTAAAAGTTTCATAAAGTTTCATTCTGGTTCCACCACAGTTTAATTACAGAATACTTCGATAATTATTAATTTTCATTTTCATGTACTTTAGTAGTTTTTTACTCAAGATTCAATGCTCTTTCAAATTGCATATTTAAATATCACACATTATGAAACAAAATCTCAAGGTCGTCTTCGTATATCGATAAAAAGTGAAATACAAAAATTCTAACTATTACATTAATAGCAACGGTTTATGTCTAGCAACTTTTGTGTGAAGCATTTTTTGATGCAACAAGTAGGTTATAAGAAAATTTAAGTGACATAGTTAAGCGATTCATCTTGTATTACAGGGTGTTTTGTCTAACTTGGGTAGTTAAAGTATCTCGATTAGTTTTCATGGTACGGAAAAAATGCTCAGTGATTGACAGAACTCTTTCTTACCAAGCCTGTATAGGAAAGCATGAAATAGTTGATAGTGGGGGAACCGGTACACTGGTAGTGGGAGACGTGAAACGACAGCTGGGAAGAAGTTGCCCGGGCCTGCTATAGGCCATAGTAGAACAAGTTTAATGTTTATTTGAAGACGGCAATTTAATGGACCCTAGTTTAACTGGTATGGTGTGTTACATAGTACGTAATGTTTATAAACACAGGTCTCCTAAGAGACTTTTACATGAATCACATCAAACGATAATATTGGGTAGGCTATTCATTGTCACTATTAGAAAATCAAAAGTTCATCATCATGTACAGTAAATCAGGGAAATATAATTGTATGTAATATCACTTGCTCAGGGGCCCTCTGCAATGAGAAGAACTCATTCATTCCAGACGTGGGCATTTCTCAAATAATATTATCTGAAATATTATTTTAAGTATCATGTTATTTTATTTTATAATTACTTCCATGCCTGCGATCATTTCTGAAATAACAGTAATTGAAATATTATTTCAAATAACATATTATTTTATTTTATAATTATTTGAAATAATTATTTCAGATAATTGTGAAATCGTTCATCAAAGTTATATCAGCTGATCTGATTATCATATTTGAGTCCAGTTTATACTGACACCCTTTGTTGAATATTATTTTGAGGCTTTTCTCTCGAAAAGCTTGACATAAATTTTGAAATTGCTAATATTTCAAACGAATCAATACAATTTTCCTTTTCAAATAACAGTACAGAATATAACGGTGCGAAATAAATTATTACAAATAGGTATTTAACCATACTTTTGAAGGATAAACATTAGTGTCGTTTGCTATTGTTAGGATAGATGTCCCTTTATTAAAATAATTAACCCATCTTTTGTAAGACAATCACGGCTGTCGAGTTTTAATAATTTAATGTAACGAAGTAAATATAGACACGCGATGAATTGATAATTGTAGGGGCTGAAGAAAATTGTACACAAAGGGCTTAATATCGAATAATCACTTATCTCTTATATGAATGAAACGAATAATTACACATTTAAAGGTCATTGGAATAATTACGAACGGTACTCAAAACACAAGTACGGATACCGGAGGTTATGCATAACTGTTACGATAGAAGAAAACGAAATCAGGGCTGCGGCCAACAATTTCGAATGTGTATTCTTAAGGCTCGTACAGACCTGAACGTTTCGACGAACATTGCGCCGAACAGCGAACGAAACGCAAAATCGACATTCATTTCGGCCATCCGAACGGCGCGATTTTGCGTTTCGGTCGCTGTTCGGCGCAATGTTCGTCGAAATGTTCAGGTTTGTGCGAGGCTTACCCGTTTGCATTCGTGCGTGCGGTTGATCCATCACTTGTCGGTTTTTTCGACATAAATCAAACGCCTCGTACAAACCTGAACATTTCGACGAACATTGCGCCGATCATTGCGCAGAACGGCGCACAATGGGCAATTTGGACAAAATCGGATTCAAAATCAAGGAACTTTCGATAGGAATGAGGTAGAGCGATAAAATCTTTTTTAAATGAAAGCTGCAACTTTGTAGAATATGGGAAACACTGTGACATTGAGTTCAGGCAGCTGCGCGCCACCCCTCTGCCCCCGTCCCAGCCCCAGCCCTTCCCGTCCTGTTTCTCGATCCCTCGTCATCCCCCTTTACTGGTCCCTGCCCAAATAAGGGTGGAATAGTGCTCGAATCCCCGCTACCGTATCTGCACGGGAAGACAAATACAAGTCGAAATTTCGTTTGTCTAGTATCACCTTTCCGAAAACTGGTACACTACTTTCACGTTACTTCGGTCCATTTACAGTTTTTCTCCCATGATTTTTTACTCTATTTAACCATGCCCGCGAGTAGTCATCTGCCGATGCCTATCTAAAACCTTTTCGACGTATTAGGTTACATATATGCTTGCATCGGGATTCAAATTGATGTTTGTATTTTCCAGAAATTGATGGGATAAATTCATAGGGTAGTTCTTCTAGCTATTATTTCATTAGTCATCCATATTACGCGTTATTATTACTAATACGTTATTTTCTAAGTGTTCCATAATATGGGGACATGCGACTGCACATTGGCAGTGAGGAACAGGCTGATTATTGTGCTCAATAAAATGTACAATAACTTGTTGTTATATATTTATTTTTACGCAATTTGTTTTCAATAAGGTTGACTATTATTGGTTACAGGCTGAAATAAGGCATATTTATTCCAGCAGTAGTGAGTACGGTAGGATTTGATAAGAAAAATGTAGTTATTGACACTCGGTATGCTGACCTTCCGAGAACGACAGAAACGTGTCAAAACGACCCAGGATATACATGTGTAGATTTTGCTATTTTGCTATTTTGTTACTAATTTTTGAAATGAAGATACTCCTTAGAGCAGACCTGGGGACCATATTCCTCGCCATCGCTGCACTACTCCCACCATTACTCTGGCGGTTCCTTTGCCACAAGCCTGGTGAGTATCTCCTCGCTGTTGCTGTACTGGGACCTAGAATACCGTCCGTGTCTTATAGCGTGGTAATTGGAAGGAATGTGAAAGGAATTCACAAACAAACCATCTGATTGGCCAGGCGCACGCACTTGAGTCACACGTATTCTCGGTATTCGCTGACAAAATTACCACTAATATTTCAAGTGCCGAGTACCACTTTATGAGTTGCGGACGGTAGATAGGTGTCACGTCATTATGCAGCCGTAGACGTAGAGTTATGCGGGTGTAGTGGAAGTAGAAGTAGAATAGAAACCGTGTGTTCCGCAAGCAGCCAGTTCCACAGAGAATAGCAGTGTGCCCACCACTCTAGAGAAGATACTTCATAGTTTATGTTAAAGCGATAAAAATCAAAACTGCGCCTGTTGGCTGTTGCAACAGTGTACAGTAAAGAATTACAGATATGCACAAAATTAATTATTATTTCTCTATATTTTATCCAATGAGTGGAATCGGTAAAGACAATATAAATAAATGTATGTAGTAGCCATCTTATTATGACAGTGTTGGAACAAGTACAGTAACCGATTTAGCATACTATTTATTAATTTTCTAAAATGTCTGATGTTATTTTCATCAATCTGCTCTTTGGTGCATTAACGAATTGTTTTTATTCTACTTTCTGTTCTAGTTCTGTCTATACATGCTCAATGGGTACTGATATGCATAAAAGTTGCAATTTCCGTGGTTCGTTTGGGGTCATTGTTATGTCGAAGCACAGACGTCGTATCGAAACAGATTCTCCTTTAACAATAACTACAGACAATAACCGCGAAATTTTTGTATATGGATAGCATACACTTTGTACGGTACTAAAGCAACATTTACAAATAATGATAACAATACCGAAGTGTTCATAACATTGACAAGAAACTTCATTTCGTCGTGAAATCCTAAGACAGAAACGCGTTAACATGAATACCGAGGTGAGCGTGGATACAGTACTGTTTGAATGAATGTCAACACAGGTTATTTTAATGAAAATATACTTCATTAACAGCGAAACCAGTTTTGCATGGATCTTTTAGGCATTGTTCAGACACGGCGGAATCCGCGCGTTTTCGACCGCGTGGTTTGAACCGCGTGAAAATTTATAGTTGTTCAGAAAGTGGCGACGATCCATGCTAGCACACATACTAAACACGCGAAATCCGCAAAACAATTGAATGCTCTCATAAGAACCATAAAAAATAGCATCGCGCAGACACCGTGCGGATTTTATTTCCTGCGGTCCACCGGCGGCAGCCGCGCGGGCCGGTGGTCCGTGCAGGCAGGTGTAAACGAATATGAAGACGTTAATGTAAATAAGTACCTCGCGGTTTCCGCCGTGTCTGAACTAGGCCTTAAACTCTACATGGATTCGTTAACCTTCACCGGGCGGATACAGGGGGGTCCATACGGACTAGCGTTTCTAAACAGCCGAGCGTCGCGTGTCGCACACGCCGCTTTGATCTCTTACAAAGCGATAACAGAAAGATGTGAAATTTCAGTTCGTGGTCAATGTTCATTCCGCAAAGAACTAGCAAATATACACCTATGTATGTAGGTACAGCAACTATTCATGCAGTAAAAACAATTAGAGATGCGTATGAAAACTATACCCAAAAATAAACAAAACACATATGTATTTTATTCGTACATTGTAATGAAAATAAATAGACGAATCTGCCCTTGATACGATTTTTGATGTCTTCAGGCGTCGTTGGAATTTCGTAATTAACTTCATTTCTTAGATGGCCCCGACGAAAGTAATCAAGTGGCGTATGGGGAAAAAGCCATTGAGACGCAAAGCTCGAATGAAAAACAAGAAACTTTGAAATGTAAAATCCATGCAACGAATGCTGGTAACCTTTTTTTTCCATCATTTCAGTTGTATCTGATTTTCTGTGATTGTAAAGATTTATGTTGCTTTTTATAATTTTTATTTTCTACCAAAACTTATGTATTCATAGATAAACTTTATAATTAATTGTAGAATATTGTACATCATTTTTAATAGGATTGATTCGCTTCAGTTTTCAGAAAGTTCTTGTTCCTACTTTTTATCACGTACTCAGATTTAAATCAGAATCATTCGTTCCAAACGCGTGTGTAAAATTTCAAAAACCATTATACTTGCAAACTTGTTTTTGATAAAAAGAAAAACTGTATCCACTCAATTTTTACATATCACTAATTCAATGCATTAATGATTGTCGGGAAAAGACTAGACAACGAATTAGAAACAACTCTTAAATTATAACATTTCATGTTGTAATAATTGAATCACTTCATTTTTTATGACTGACTGTAGTAATGACGTAATGACTGTCGTGATTTTACGAAACATTTGTGATACTAACGGTACATTGTATGTTTTAGACTGAGGATCAAATTATATTCGAATGTGCGGAACGAAAAATGGATAATTTATTTAAGAATGTTATAAATATTTATATACGAAATATTTAACAAAAATTTAGAAGATTTCTTAGTAAGTATTCGAAAGAGATGAAACGATCGATTAACAGGAACGATTTAATGAATCGATACAGAAAAATCTGTTCCGGACTACTCGTACACCTGGACAATTCTATTCAAGAAAATGCGTTAGCACGCGTCCGGCAGATGCATCACTTTTGAACAACTATTGGTGCGACGCGACCTAGGCGATTTAGTATGATCGATACGAGTCAGAATAGAAACATACGTGTTTGAGTTGCCCTTGGAGCAATTCAATTAGTAAATTGGAGTTGATAGATATCAATACTCTTTTTATTATCGTACCCTTTCTATTCTTTTTTCTGGGACACTATTGGATTGTTGCCCATGAAATGTCGCGTCTTTAAATTGGACAATTAAATTATTTTCTTAAACGAACATGAATTTATAAACATCGTTACTTGTGCATGAAATGTACATGAACACATAAAATTCATAACTTGTTCATTGATAAATCGTTCAACATCGTTGGAACATCTCCCGTCTCGATTTAAATTGTACAGTGCAGATATTATTGCAGCTGAAAACGCTGTTGATATTTAGATGTTTATATAGAAAGTTTTAGTTTAAGTTATTATATACAACAGAATTTGAGATTAAAAGTATTTGCAAGAACATAATCCTACATAATATGCCAAATGAATTTATAAAAAACTTGTTAATAATAAAATAAAAATGATGTTGGTTTAACCCTTAGTTGGTATCGTTGGGTCTCTGACGACCCGGAACAGCTTAGATTGTCGATTTTGTGACTGCTGGGCAATTAGATGTACTTTCCTGACATCAAATTTTGTACTACATACATTCAAATATTAATTCCGTTTGAAATCCTGAGCGTTAATTCACTTCTTACTGCATTTGGATTATATTTGTTAACATGTCATTATATCAACTGAGGGTTAAGGATTTTAGTAAATCTAAAAATTTAACTTTCATTTACTCTTTATCGAACCATTACTTAAATAAAGACCTCGTTTCTTCCAGAAAGTTTGAGTTTAGCAGTTAATCATTCAAAGAATCGAAAGGACAAGTAAAGGAAGCCCACAAAATCTGTCGAATTTTTGTAAATATTTCTAACGTACAATTAACGAAAAGCTTAACTCCTTTCTTTTTTACTGTGTGATCTGTAACCGTTACAACATCATTCGCCATCTATGTTCTAACACTTCAGGAACACGTACGATAACACGAACGTTGGAAATGTATGGTTTCTCACATCCGGTCATGTTACGTCTTCTTCATTCATGACTTGAGCTCACGTAAGAACGTTTACGCGTGTATGAATGTAAGGTGAACATACACCCGAATACTTACGTAGGATAACTGAAAAGCCTTCCGCGTCTTCTCTTCTTTCCTTTCGATTTTGTCTTTCGATTAATTTTCTTCGAAGAGCAGGTTCATGGCAGTGTCTACGCGTGTAAGACATATAATTCTGAAAAATATAAAAAATTCAATATTTATATTTCTACCAACTTCTACAGATCGTATTTGTTATTTAAACGAAATACTCTGAGAAACGCATAACTGAATTAACAAAAATTAAATAGTAATTTTATACATTACTATCACACGTTTGCAATATAAAGAGACGTTATTAAAAGAAAACAAAATGAAACAGTGTATTTGTAGAACGAAGAGAAAGGAAACAAAATATTGTCACGAATTTCTTGTGCAACAGATCTCATACTTCCAGATTCATCCTCTAACGCTAATTCTGCAGATCGAAGGTCATCTTCCATCCATTCACCCCTGTTCGATCATTTTATGTAGAATTGCATAAGTGTACTGTAAATAACCATTCTTTATTGAATTAAGCAAGTCACAATGTCTACTTTAGCATGGAATCTTACCCCAATGTGTTAGAGTAAATATCAAACTCGTTAAACAAGACAAATTGTACGTTAAGCAACTTCTTTTCAGCTAGCAAGCTTTAACCTTTTTAACACTAGATTTAAGCAGCACTAAAAGTGACTATCTTAAATTGCTATATAACAATAACATGAATGTATCTATTCAAAGTTTTGATCCACTCTTTTCATATTATCATATACACCCAAAGAAATTTTCTTTCTATAATCACAAATTAAAAACATTAGAACCCGTCTATAATCACAAATTAAAACCATTAGAATTCGTCACTTTGACGGGTTCCATAAATGTAGTGTTAAGTACAGGTATTAAACGGTAAAAGACTACTATTATAACTAGACTACGGATGTTTATGGAAATTTTATATGTCGAAATATGCAAAATATATAAATAGTATAAACAAAATTTATTTCAGATAGTAGGTACACTGTACAATAGAATACAATATTACATGATACAGAGATACACTGTTTGTAATTTGTATTACAATATGCTGAAAATACCTTCCCAGCAGCACAAGATGGAAACAGAGCATATTTACATATACAGTCAAACTTGTTTTTGTGCGGTAGATAGGAACCGCATAAAAGAAACTGCAGAAAAAAAAAATATTCAGAAACTTCATAAATAGCTATAACAAATAATTTTGTATAACATATTCAAGAAAATTTTTTTTATGCGGTGGAGAGGGACCGCATAAAAAAAGTCTCACTTCGAAAATATGTCAAAGATTTACTTAACTTTGTCCCCTCAATTCGTGGTCCCTCCCATCATCAGACGACACTGGTCAGTAGTTATATTATCTAAATTTCAAGCGAAATCCGTAACTAATTTAATTGAATTCTTCCATGCTAACGTATGTTACGAGCCAGGGCTGCGAGCAACGCGAGAGGCCGGCGAGGGGTTGTTACCCCAGGAATATGGTTTCAGTTTGTTAGTTAGGTACGCGAACGCACCCAATGCGAAATCAGGGAGCCGCTAGGATAGTTGACGTCGAGGACGCACCTAATGCGAAACCAGGGAACCTCTGGGAGGATGGAGTCAAACGCAGACGCACCCGATACGAAACCGAGGAGCTACTAGGAGGATGAAAACTTCGTGAACGCACCCGATGCGAAATCGGGGAGTCACTAGGAGAAACACGCGGCGAACCCAATTGGAAACCGGGGAACTGCTAGGAGGTTGTATAACAGCGCGGATGAACCCAATGCGAAACTGGGAATCCGCTAGGAGTTGGATAACTCACAGACGCACCTGATGTGAAACCAAGGAGCTGCTAGGATGCGGAAGAACCCAATACAAAATCGAGGATCCGCTATGATGGTATAGTTTTCGTGGACGCACCCAATGCAAAACCGGGGAGCCACTAGGTTGGAGAAATCTTTGTTGGTTTAAGTTTAAGTTTAGTAAGCCTCGTAACTTATATATAATTTAGTTGATACAATCCGAGCGGTAAGATTGTATCGTGTGGGAACGTTCAATTATTAGATTAGGATATTAGGCAATAATTGAGGGTTGTAGATTACGCGAGTTAACAAACAAGACAAATATATTCTGAATTGAAATAATTACAAGTGTTGTTGTATGTGTCGCAAATGAGTTTAGTGGGTATACAATTGGAGAAATTGTTACCTATGATGCACGGTTTTGACGCACTGGCAATGCGGGGTCAGAGAGCAATTATTGAATGCCAAATAGAATGTATACCGACCTAACGGAATCTATAAGGTCACGTTTTGATTCGAAAGGGACTTTAACCCGATCTCACTAGAATTGACGCGACGTGACTGCACGATTACTGAACCGCTTCTGAATCTCGACTGAACCAAAGAGGATGAAAATGAACGGGTTTATATACCTTGAAAATGAAAGGGGTACTCTGTTTAAGATTTAATGTCACGTAGAGTCACAGTCACATTTTTTGTCACTTCTAAGGAAAAGCAGGCCCCAGTTAGATTTTCGTTGAAAGGGGTTAATGAAGGTTATCCGGGCTATTTCCTATCAGAATATTGATTAACGGATGCCAGAAGGGAGTGTCTAGAGATTTTGATATAAAGAAGGCATACAGTATCTTTCGTTAATAAAAGGGGCCTGTTGGGACGCTTTTCGTTCTCAGAAAAGAGATTACGTAGAAAAGAGAGTCGTAATCGAAATGAACGTGGAGAACGTCTCCATACGTAACACGTATTTGCATCTACTTTCGTTATAGTAACTTACAGAGTAGATAAATTAGTTTCAATAAATGCTAACTAAAAATAAATGCCAAATATACGAGCATCATTTTTCATAATTTCTTAGACCGACATTGACATTCCACAGCTTATGTATTCAGAACGATTCTTATAAACGTATGTCTGTGTAAACAGTGTACATATAATGCGTGTACATACCTTATTACGATTCACAACATTATCACGTGACAATACTTATTATATTTTTATAATTATTATATTTTTGAGTATTAATACACGAAAGAGACACAAAAAGATATGCACAATATACAAAATGAAAAATACGTTTGGGGTGAAAAATGGAGTTTGAATTTTTACATTTCATGTATCTTTTTACGAAGCAACAATTACTTGAGGTTAACACGTTAAGCGCCAAATATCAACCCCAGAGATTCTTACAAAATCACAGTAATTTAATTAATGAAACCACAACTAGAAATTTAAATTGTATTATAGCGGATGTTGTCTTAACCCTTTTGAATTCGAAAGACGCCAATAAAATTCGGTTTATCTGGAAATCTCATAATAAAAATGAATAAACCCAGTCAAAAATCATTGTCAGTCGTGATAGTTTACGACGTGGACTGTGACGTGTGACTGACGTGGTAGTTTACGTGTTAACGATTTTCAATGTTTCGCTCTATTCGTTTTCTACTTCATCTACCTGCTTTTTCACAAGTTTCCCATTATTTTGCCGAACCGAAAGAATAACATCTTAACAATATTTTAAGGGTCTAAGCTACCCTAAATTTGGCCACTTTTTAATATCCTCCTTTTAACAAAATCCGTTGATGTCAAATGTATAGGGTGTCAAGAAATTATGTCTAAAAACCGTCACAGCGTGATTCTATACCTTACGCGATCGGCAAAAATCTGTAAAAAAGTTTGGTGCAAAATTGACTTTTATCGATTTTTTCAAATTTTTTAGGATTGTTCCGTGTTCTACTCTTCGAGAGGGACAAACTTCTCAAAGGAACCATCAGTCAAAAATCAACCCTTCTGTTGGAAATTGATGTTAAAATTGACTTTGTCGATACTAAGGAGTAGAATCACGATGTAACGGTTTTTACACATAGTTTCTTGACACCATGTAAATATTTAAATATTTCTAGGAGAAAAAAACCCTTTCGTCTTCGTTGCTCGTTTTCTTTTTTTTTTTTTTTTATGACGGATCGGTGTCGTATAAACGATTCCTATCAATCGTTCGTGTGCGACAAAATCCGTGTCTTCCGCTGCGATGTAGGGGACGAATTCCTTTCGACAAGTTGTTTTCAACGGAGTAAGGGTGCGCTCTCTTGAATGGAGCAAAGATTACGGGGTCCCTTTCCTTGGGGCGACTCTTCGGTCTAGGGTTCGTCGTGTAAATAGAACCTGGTTACGCACAAGGTGCTACACGATGGAGCACGCGACCATCAAGAAACAGGTTTCACTGTCTTCGAGTTAGGGCAGGCCGGTGGCCTTAAGAAACGTGCGAGCCAAGGCTTGCCTATTATTTACGTTTCTTTGTCCCTGCTAGATAAACGAAGAATCGAAGAACGTGTTATGTATATGCCACTTGTTTCAACTATTTTCAACGTTTTTTTTTTTTGTGTGTGCGCGTAATGTGTTTGGAATTCATTGTTTACATTACCGACGCCAACTTCTGCAATCTCGTTGCTGCCTTTGGTATAACTAGACTGCGGATTTTATGCGCTTATGACAAAAACTGTACGAGACTGTATTATTTTCAGTCTATTGAGCATATTAAAAAAGAAAATAAGTTTCAATTTCGCTCCACTTTATCGTAATTCGGATAGAAAGTTCTTATTTTGCAGATCCGCAGTCTTCGTATAACAACGAGCACGCATAACGACCACATTACTCCAAAATATTTCGGATATGGGATAAATAGCTGCGTACAGTTTGTCAGATAGGAAAATTGGGATATACTGCGGTATGACCCACATAAAATTATGAGCTGAGATTTTAAGGAACGTATACATTCGATTCATCTTGTACAGACGTATAGATAACATAATTAACATAATCTATATATTAAAAACAACACAACACGAGATGTGTAATGTTAAATTATCGAATGTGAGAGTCGTCAGAGTTGCTTGCTCGCTCTGCTGGCTCGGAAAAAAACTAACCAGACCAATGCTAATTTTATTACATTGCAAATTGATGTATTAGTTCGATTAGTTTTAATGCAATTTAAATATGGATAACAGTATAGTTTTAATGCAATATTAATGTCCACTGAAAAGATATGTACAATACTTGCAACTTAATTAGCTCTGAATAGGTGTATTGAATATTTTAATAGATGAAGTAAGATTCTATTTGATTTCAATAGCTTGGAGCTCGTCTATAAAAATGCAAATGCATAACCATTCGCAGTCTACTGACACATACATAACTAAGCGGCGATCCTTGCCAATGTGCACATGCCACGCGTTTGCGAATTGGTAAACTGTTCAACAGGGATGGGATGGTACGTGAACGCGCGAGCGCACAAAGACGCGTGTTCGTGAATGCGTCGGAAGAATCGGTAGACGAGGAGAGAAAAAATCGCCGCACACTCGCGCGCAAAAACGCTATAGAAGGTGTAACGGGTTCCCTTTGGTGGACTTATGGGGTGAGTCATCACCTGGCTTCGGTCTCTACAGAAGGGAAACGGGGGGCTCATAGGAGTGCCGTGTTATAGTCGAGGGAAACACGGGTAGGGCACGAAAAGATTCAGGGTGGTTGTGCTGCAAAAGGCAGGTGAGAATAGGGGTTTCAGCTAAACGAACGTGTATGCGCTGATACATTTTGGCGAATATATTTTTCATTATTACAAAACTCTCTGGTGAACGGCGTGTACACTTAGGGGCAAAAAGATAGCGCATCTTACATTGTTTAAAGTATTCCATTAAGAACTAGTAAAAATACACTTTTCATGTCTTTACTAGTTTTAGGCATACCTGTATGTATAACTAATATTGTCCACAATACGCACTCCGACAAAATTCTACGAATGTAAATATGAATTTTGTAGTACGCAAACGGAACTAGATGATGATGGCACAATCACAAAATCTACGCGTCTCAGTTGTACATCTGCTACTGAATAACAAGTATCGATTGCGTGTAATAACATTTTGTGATTTACATTTGTTAAAAAAGACAATAGATTGATAAAAACAGACCGTGGAATTGAAAGTAAACCAAGTGCTCGTGAAATATTTCATACCATATCGAAACTAAAAAATGAACAATATTCAGTGGCACAAATATCAAACGTCACAAACCGAAGTCGTAAAGTTATAACGGATTTATTGAAAGATCCAGGAAATCATGGAAAAAAGAGTTCTGGACGTTTTTAAAACTCCAAGATGACGGCTCGACAAACTGTGCACAGTATTACATTACAAGTAAACATTATTGACGTAAATATTAATACAAAGTAATGTGCAGAAAAGTATGTATTTATGAAGAAAAATGCTAATGAGCCATGTTTACGAATGAGAAGATATTCAATTTACAACTTGTTAGGCGAACCTGATATTTTTAATTATTATTATCATGTTTTTGAGACAGAAGCAACAAATTTGGCACCATCGCTAGATGGAAGATGGCAGCGTAATGATTTGGTCCAGTATTGGCTATTATGGGGAAATGGACGTAAAATTTATTGCTGGAAAAATAAATGGCACAAAGCATTTAGAAATGATCGATGAATACATATGCAACAAGAGCTTCATTTTCCAACACGAAATCGCTAGGATTCATACTGCCAAGGTAGTGAAGAAATACTTTTCCTGAAAACAATTCAAATTTTAAATTAGTCATCTTCCCATCTCAACATTGTGAAAAATAGTAGACAATTTGAAACCGCTTAATGATTTTCAGCAGTGTATTCAAGAGAAGTGACAAAAATTCAGTCAGAAAAGTATCAAAAAATAAATCTTGAAGTATACAGGGTGGTCCTGTAAAAATTAGCACTTGAATATGTCTGTTATTTTTGAAAATGTGAAAAAGCTTTATTAACTAAAGTTTTTCAGTATAAAGAGGACTACAATACAGGTATAACAGATTTTCTGTAGATGAAAGAGTTTTGAAGATTTCAAGGTCACCTACATTTTTTCAAATAGAAACGTATATTTTTCTATACATTAATCGATGCAGCTCATCCTTCTCTATAAAAAAAAAGTAATAACCTATGTATGTCGAAAAATGATTAATTTAAGAGATATTTCAACTTTAAAATTGAATTTTGTATTTACACTACATTCAACTTACTAGCGAAAAATATATATTTATATTTAACTCCTGTGTCTGGCAATTGATGCATGAACTTTTTCTTGTTGCATAAAGATCCGGAGTTTAGTAATAAAACATACGAATGTTTCAGCAAAAGCATCTTTACGATTCGTACAGGTCTGATATAAGAAATCTAAAATTGGTTCAGTTTGATTAATTTTGTTTTGACTCGAAATATCGATATTTTCGATGTTCCGAATGACGTATCTCGTTTCACGAGCAGGGTCTGTGGTTTGTAGTGGCAAGTTTTTTTTTTGTGTATTTCTTTCGTTCTTCTTGCATACACGCGTACGGTGTAGTCAATTAAATATCGATCGATAATCGGCACGTGTATTATGGGTATTAAATCGATTTCGTGAGTTCCTCTCGCCTTCGATCGTCTTTCGTTCTCCTCCGTGTATGCGTCCCTCTTGTCGTCAATGATTAAATCATGTCGAAAGCACCTTCGTTTCACTCGATCGTGCATTTGAATTTTTTTCCACAGTTCTCATGCTACTTCAATTTCAACTGACACCGAATAAAAAATCCCGGTCTGCAGACCACACTTTTTAGTCCCGTGCAATCTATGAAAACTGTTTTAAAATTCCACCGATAGTAATGATATATCTGGCGAAACTTTCCTGGCATGACAATTTCAGTTATTTCAAAGGGACATCATAAAAGTTACCCATAACGAAGAAAAAGGTCTGATCGATTACTCTGCTCTAACATATGAAGGTAGATACGAGCGATGTGTCACTATTTTTTTCTTGTGTCTAATCGAGTTCATTACACTCCTATTGTCTTTTCGATCATTTATGTTTATTTGTATTACTCTTTTCTTAGTAACTCAATGAAGCATCCAGCTTCGTTTGTGTATTTTCGTAATTTTGTAGGTATACTTCATCTTGATCTATTTTTTTTTGTTTCTTATTTTATACAGAAACATCCTGCAAAATGTAAAAAACATTGTGTATTGTCAGAAAGTTTATTGATCTTTTACGTAAAATTCATATTTCAGTGTGCCCCACGAACTTTTCCACTTGAAATATCTTCGTTATTTTAAACGGAATGATACCTCCTTTACGCTCCCACTTGTCAAAAAACTGCTATTGCTGTATTACTAATTGCTTTAAATCCTATAACTTTTATTTGAAACATGGACAGAGTTCGTGGAACACACTGTATATTTGGCCTTAACTTCACCCTGACAACCCAGAAATTTTTAACTTTTTTCATATAATCCTATAGATTTTGGCGAGAAAATGCTAAAAATCCAAGTTTTAATATTAGGAATTCACTGGTTCAAAAGTTACGCGAGTTTAAAGTTGAGCAATTTTAAGTATTTTTGACGGGTAAGGTCGTCACCATTGAAACTTGGATTTTTAGAATTTTCTCGTCAAATTCTACAGGATTATATAAAGAAAAATTAAAAACGTCCGTGAACGTAATAGCGACAGGATTGGACAACGGTGTGATAAGATTGTGGAGCAGTTGGGACTTGAGATTAGTTCGGGAAATTCTGAATGGTATCAAGGGCTGTGGAGCGGTGATCGCGATCGCGTGGGCATTAGATCAGCATCATTTGTACGCGGTCACCGAGGACTCGACAGTTTTGATATGGGAGGGTTCGAAACGTCTGAGCAACGGTACCCCGAAGTTCGTCAACTTGACGACCCTCTAATTTGTAAATAAAACAAAACCAAAATGCCTTTCGAATCCATCGACGTAGCTTAAGAACTTTTATTTTATATAGCATCTCGAACATTCATTTCTACCAATAAGCTTTTTTCCAATCGATTTGCCATCGCGTTTCCACCTATAGAACGAACGAATGTCACGTTAAAGTATTATTTTTATCGATATGTTCATTGAAATTCTATTTTTCGTTATATATTTCTAGGAACGCGTTCGCATCGACGTTTTTATATTTTGTTGTATCGAAGAACATGTAATGCACTTACTAAGGAGTTAGGTACATGTTGTGTTATGAATGTATTTATAAATGGAACGATAGTACACTGAACATATACAGTTCCATCGAACTGTTACACATTCATAAATTTTTTATGTTCATAACATTCACGACGTTTGTATATAAGAATACCAAGTAAATTTGTAAAACATGAAATTAGAATTGGGTGCACTTACTTCAGATTACGTTTAAGCAGTCCTCGACAATCTCGAACATGGGATAGTACTTTCCTGTCCTTCTAGCAATTTGCTCTGCAGTGTCACCGCTCGAATTGACCAACCGGGGATTGATATCCGGGTGCAGAAGAAGAAGCTGCAGCGAACAAGAATTGTGAGAGCTAGCCGAGACCAAATGCAGAGGAGTCTGATCCCCCTTGCTTTTGGCATTTATGTCCGCTCCGTTTGCAATTAAAACCATGGCGCATTCGACGTTGTTCCAACAACAAGCCGAATGCAGGGGTTGCCAGTCGTCCATGGTTTTAGAATCTATTTTCGCGCCAGCCTGTAGCAGGTACTGTAGCAAATAAAGCGGAGTGTAACCGTCGTCATCCGTGCTTTCTAACAATTCCCGATTTTTCTGTATTAACGTTCGTATTTTCTCGAGATCGCCTTTCTCGGCTGCGTGGAGAATTTCATTCTCGTCGACCTCTAAAAATAAGAAGCAATCCTAAGCACGAATGTCATAATTAGACCGCCGACCTTTATACAAAATGAAAATTGTCTGCATCACTTTGTCCGAAGCAGGAGAGTGTGAGAAAGAGAGAGAGGGAGAAACATGTTACATTTTTTAATAATTTTGACAAATTAGAAGTAATACGTCACTTTCGTTCCTAACCTCTCGCATTCCGCGCAACTTCCACTCCGTCATCGTCATCCTCCCATCCGCTAACTTGCATACGCTCGCTCCGAGGCTCGCTTAAAATTTTATCGCGAATTTGTTCCAGACTCATCGGCTTGTCAGTTTCTTCATCGGACGACCACATTTTGACTCGTAAAGTACGAAATTAAACAACCGTTCCAGGAACGTCGTGTTATCATGGTTCTTTGTGCCTACATATATATGTATGTATTTAGGATTGTTGCCATTTGTCATCCTCGTCGCGGTTACCCCGGATTAGTCCTAGCGATTTCTATTAGCGCCCGCCAAAATGATTTATGATCATAAATAGTACGCATCGGCAATTTGTTAACGTGCTGCTCGCGGCCAAAGACTTGAATTTTAATTAAATGCTCGAATACACATGTTGACTCGACAGCCCTAATACGCCGGTCGTTTCCGTGCATCGGAGGAGCCGCGTATGCGATTGAAAGTATTTGAAAGACAAATTATGAAATTAGTAGTTTCGGACGAGACCCGAGAGATACTTCTTATTCTCGATTGTTTTGCGAATATTAAGTTACGACGGCTGTCAATTGATTCAACGTGTAAGGTCATTTACGATTCCGGCGTACACTGTGCGATTCAAATGCAACGTTCGGCGAGAACCACAGATTTCGTCTAAATGACCCTCGCCAGTAACTGTCTAAATTTTATCTGCACCACTGATTCCCTTGGAAGCATTTAGTCAAGCGGTAAACAGGCTCTACGGTGCAGCAAAGGCAAGGCAAAAGGTAATAATTTTTCTAATTCTGTAATTTTTTTATCAAACTTTTACCATCGTATTCACCTTGTTTTTCTATTTCAAATGACACCAAACACGATTCAATTCTACGTGTAATACGATTCTAATTACTCGTGTAAAAGGCGATCAATATTTCAGGCGCGGAAGATGTCGCCAGATGTCGCCGAATGGAAAAGAGAGAGACGCGGAGAGTCGAATCGTCGAACGGCAGTCCCTCCTTCTCTTTTAATCCCTCTCCTTCTCTACGTTCGGCACACTACAAAAAATGTAGCATCTCTACTAGAACTGTCGCTCGACAGACCCGACGATACGAAAGTTACGGGCAGATTACTGTAACACAATAACTGAAATCTGTGGCTCAAATACGGGCATACGGGGTCAATAAGTATAGGGATTGATTTTTCCTGCCAACAGGAAGCTGTGGATTCCACAGTGTTGAAACCCGCTGGTAACTCTGTATCGATGCAGCAGAGCCATATTTTGAAGATTATCAACCCAATGTAAATATATCTTCAATAATTTTTTTTATGACTTCAGCCCCGATACTCATCGGACAGATGTTAATCATTAGCTTGCCTTTTGTGACATTTCCCACTCCCCCACAAACATACCTCTTTGCTCCCCCCCGCCCTACCCATGCACATCCTGGACCCCCTCTACCGGTTGCACTCCCACTATCATTTCAACTTCCTCTCCCATTCACTCCTTCTCCTTTCATTCGCTCCCCGTCCCCACTCATCCCCGCGTCATTTCTCTCCACTCATCCACTCTCCTCATCCAATCCTCCCCCATGCCTTCCTCTCCCAGTATTTCCCCCGCCATCCCCTGCCAGCCCCTTCCCTCAACCCCTCTCATGCAGCCCTCCCATGCGTGCTCCCATATCTCCTTCTCCCACCCGCAGACCCTGCACTTTTTCTCCTCCCCCCCAACCAATATTTTCCACCGCTCTTCCCACTTCCTCATCTGTACCTGGCTACCCTCTGCCATCTGCTTTCCCCCCACCCTTTCCCTAGGAATATGTTGTAGTCTTTAGTGATCTTTGAACGAATCTCAAAGGATTTCGTTGATTTTACAGACATGTAAAAGAAAGTGTCACTCTTTTTTCAATAAATTATAAGACCGAATAATTATTAGAACTAACAAACCGATAAAAATGAGTTTTTAGGACCTTATAGTGATAACTAGACTGCGGATCTTTATGCATTTATGGCTTATGAAAATGTTTAAAAAAAAAAAATGCTATAAAATAAAATTCGATAGAATTTAGCACGATTTTCATTTATTTTGGATTTACAGAGGCTTTTCCCATGAAAAATAGTTTTTTATTTTATTTCATTTTCTGGTTTGTCTGCAAAAATTGGAAATTGCATAAACATCCGCAGTCTAGTGATAACATAAGAGTGTGTACTAAAAATGTTGTCGTTTGAAAAAAATGTTTCTTTCACCATTTATTTTGCAATTGTTTCAAACAAATGCGATGTTTTCATGGCACGAATATTCTTAAAAATTGAGGATTCTGAATTGAGGATTCGATTCTGAAAAAAGGAAGATATAGCCCAAAGCGTCGCCTTGACAACTCTTTTTTTAAGAATTCAAATTATTTGAAGTGAATGCTGCACTTATGTTACCTCGTCCGGCCGCAGTTTCTACCGCGCGCCAGCCGTCGGAGGCTGCATATCATGGTGCAGCGTTCATTTCATAACTTTAATTTCGTCAATTTTAAACTGTCCGATATTTTGATAAAGGTCCTCGTATTCTTCAAATTTTGAAAAATGTTCCTGCCACGAAAACATTGCATTTGTCTAAAACAATTGCAATAAATAAATGGTGAAGAAAACAATTTTTTTTATTTCAAATGACAACGTTTTTAACGTACCGGACACTGTAAGACTGTGTGTGCATTTGAGAGTAAAACTGTCGCGAGTTACTCTCCAGAGTCAAATTCGTCAGTGTTTTATTATGCACGAAAGGGATAGCCCTCTCCGGTAGCAAATATTTCCGATGCTACCGGAGAGTGCCATTCCTTTCGTGCATAATAAAACACTGACGAATTGACTCTGGAGAATAAGACGTGACAGTTTTACTCTTAAATTGGCACGCATCCTTAGAGTGTATGTAGACTAAAAATGTTGTCACTCGAAGAAAATGTTTTTCCACCGTTTATTTTGCAATTGTTTGAAACAAATGTTCCTGCTTTCGTGGCAGGAGCAATTTAAAAACTTTAAGGGAAATGAGGAACTTTCTCATAAAAGCGGACAGTTTCAAATTTCCGTAATTAAAGTTATTTCAAGTGAACGCTGCACCGTGACATACAGCTTCCGACGGCAGGCGCGCGGTAGAAGCAGCGGCCGGACATCTTACCTACGTGCAGCGTTCACTTAAAATAATTTTAATTCTCATTAAATTGTCAGTAATGGGGACACTTTGCGCTATCTCCCCATTCTTTTTCAAATTTTTAAGAATATTCCGGCCATGAAAATATTGCATCTGTTTCAAACAATTGCAAAATGAATGGTGAAAAAAACATTTTTTTCAAATGACAACATTTTTAGTATACTCATCACTATAAGCTCCCAAAAACTCATCTTTGATCTTTGTCGATTTGTTAGTTCTAGCCGTACAATTTAATGAAAAAAGAGTGACACTTTCTTACTTTTCTGTAAAATCATGAAAATCCTTTGAGACTTGTTCATAGGTGACTACAACATATTCTTTGAACAAAATGCGAAACATTGCTGCAACAAGAGTCCGATTTCGCGTGGAATGATCCTTATAAGAACAAGGTGAGAGCACATCGTTTCATAGAGGACGAAATACAGAAAGTTTCTGATACAATCGAACGAATCAGTTCGAGGGAATGGCGAGAACGTCCGCGACGTCGGCCATTGTGGATGGAAATCATTTTCCTTAGCCTCCGCCGAGGAATAAAAAGTCATGTGCAGCTCTGAAGACGCAGGGAATCGAATCGCATAGTTATCGGATGCACCGGCCAGCCTCGTTTTCATAACTTACCTTGGCCGGGAAACCATGGCGTTGTGAAAACAATTAGTTAATGGGACGCGGGCGAAGTTTACAAGCTGATCGAGCAACGTTTAATAAAGTCAGAGAATTTTAAACTTTCGTCACTTGCCCGGTTCGATCTATCGCTTGAAATTACCGGTCGAATAAACGGGGCTTTTAGGAGTTGTAACCCCCGACGAATTAGATCAGGTTAGATAAACGTGGAAGTTCGTGTCATCTATTAACCCTTAACACCCCAACGTGCTTCTGTATCATAACTGACCACTACTGTCCAAAATATGGCGAGTGTATAATCGATTAATAAAATGGCTTTTAGCAAACAAATAAGATCTATCGGTTTCTAGAAAATCGAAATATGCTCAAGTAGTATGCTCGAGGATTATACGGTTCACACACAATTACAGACGTATTTCGCGCGTCCTCGTATCTCCGGGAGATAAAAATGAATTTCTTCATCCCCTCAATCAAGAAAACCACTTAGGAGATCCTTCGTTTTTACGCGAACAAAGGTGGCTGTTTTGCGGGAAGTTTTTCGACGGGAAATTAGCGGAGATGTTGACACCGTTGTTGCTCGTACATCTTACTTTTTTGTAATAAGGAATGCCATTGTGCTTCAATAAAAAGAAAAATTAAAGTCGACTTTTACGGATGTTGCACGCAATTTCGCGCAGGAAATAATTCCAAGATATAACGAAGATAGAAATTGTGGCGACCATGGTGCGTGGGAACGTGGAATTTTCGGACGCGGAAATTCCATCCTTCTCAAGTGCGTACCATGGGAGGTCGGGTTGAGGGCTTGGTCATTTAAGTGACGATTGCCAGAACCTCGGCTCGACCGTTACAGTACCCTTAAGAGTGATGTCCCCGGATGCAATGTGTGGGGGAGGAAATTTTCTCCATGCCCTTGTGGGGGTGGAGAACCTCTCCTTATTTTAACGGTTTTTTCGGGGACATTATTTAACGCGCCTCAGAAACGAGAAGGGCAGAAAGCTTTGGACTCTCGCGGAGAACGATAGCTACCGAGAGTTTAGTCTGAGTCACCCGCGACGGTTTTTATACGCGAAGTTGAGTTACCGTATATTTTGTCTTCGCGTTTTTCTCATGGACTCGAGTTTTCTCGTTTTGTTTTATAGTTGTTATTATTTGTTAATTGTTAATCGTTCTCGTTAATAAACTATATTTTTGTTACCCGTGAAACCATCGTACTACATAACATTTCATTTACCCCACGTCACCTAAAAAATGTTTCTGATCGGTGTACGTTAGCGTATCGTTTTCATTATTTTCAACCGATCCGTCGGAAACTACCTTTAAGAAGTTCAGCTATCTTCTTTCCTGCAATAACCCCAAAGAAAATGATTATATCCGGCTTTTCAGATTGATTTCAATTATATCTACACTACAAAATTCAATAGAATTGAGTAGAATTTCTCTTGATTTCTCTAGATCTACAAAGTTGCTACCACTGAAAATAAGATTTCGTGGGGTTTCTTAAAGTTTGACTACAGAAACTGAAAATTGCCCAAACATCCGCAGTCCATCGACAAGAATCACCCGCCATAATAAATGAAATATCTCGTTAAGCATCGCGTCCGTGATGAGAGGCAAAAAGCACATGAATTTTTCACACCCCCCAAAATAGAAGGGCTCGGCAGTTAAGGTCAAACGTCTCTCGTCGTTCTCATAAGTTCATCGAAGTTGAGATGAGTCACAAGTGATCGAGGGCTGGTTTCTCGATCGCCGGACAATTTCTGAATTACCGAAATTTGGAAGTACAGTGAATTTTCGATATATGTCAACAACACGGGTCTTGCCCGTGTCATCACCATTGTTGCATTTCGATAAGAAACTTTCGATTCTTGTATCGAAAACCTTTATAGAAAATAAAATTGTTCTAAATAAATAATAAGTTGATCGCAAAAAATAGAAACTAGATGAAAATGTGCCTGTTCTTTCAACAACTTTCATAAATTGAAAATAATATTCTCCAATTTTCCTAACACTTTCACAATTTAGCTTTCCAGTTTCCATTTTTTCTATAAATACATAAAATCCACAGCGAACAAAAATTAGCACTTAACGATGTTTGTTTATTGCCCGTTGTTCAATTCCATTTTTGACAATCCACTCTCGACAATCGCGTTCGATATGTTGTTCCACGGATTGCATGTCGCAATTAACACGGGCCGGAAGTCACCGCGCATAATTTTGCGTAAGGAGAGTTAGACACTGTCAAATGGCGGAAGACGAACACTGTGGGCTTAATTGTGATCCTTATTGGGCCCACCGTGAAATATGGAACAAGATGCGGATCGCGTGTAATTGTATGCGCCTCGTATTCGGGCGCACACGATCCCGGCCGACGGGATATAATACCCTGCGGAAATAATGATTCCCCTCTGTGACGCAAATTTTTCGAGCGGAGACTGAAATTCGAATTTTTACGGATAATCAAGAAAGCCCGTCACGTGCGCGATTTCAACGGGAATATCTACATATGTCGGGTATGCAAACAAGAACTTTTTCATCCCATTCTTCCGTTTTTTCAAACGCCAATGCAACTCGATGAATAAATATGAACTTCCCGGAACATGCGAAAAATCCCTCGGCGAAATAGTCAATCGAAGTTTTCTTGTGAGGTTTAAAGCAAACGCGAAGTATTCGTCAAACAATTTGATTATTTATTAAATTATTTCTTAATCTATTTAATAATCAGAATAATTATTGTTAGAATACGATAGAATTTCGTGGCTTGATTTCGAGAAATATTGTAATCGAATACCGTTGTCTGGCCCTCCGGAATTTTAATTAAAAATTCCGTAAAATTAACAGTGCTATGGCACGCGATCAGTTCATGCTCCTACGATACTCAGCACGACACGTAGAAAATCTCTTAAAATCTCTATTAACAGTTAGAATTTCTAACAACGATGATACTATTAAAATAAATTGTTTCATGGGATTTTCCGTAAAAATTGCTTTCTCTCGGAACGTTCACGATTCACAGGCTCAATTCACTGTTACAAAGGAAATTATGAAAAATATCAGGTCACTTTGAATTGTCACTTTTAGATAGACACAAGACGTCAGAAATGACGCTTTTATATCGACAATAACTATATTTTCCTGTGGAAGCAATTTTCTTTCGTTACGTCAACGGTATGACGAATCGCCCTAAAAGTTTCAATAGAATCGGTCGCACGGTCTCCGGGAAAGCAATTCCGAAAGTTCAGTAATTTTCACAGTCCAACAATATCGTCTCCTGTCCCTTGCGGCACTATTTTATTTGATTCATCAAACGCTACGTCTGTATCACCTGTACCAGCTTTTTCACGATATGCCCAAAGGGAGACGGTTCACTCTATGACGTAGGTAGATTTTGCCTACAACCCTTAATTTTTAACGTTAAAATGATGATTTCACATCACTTTATAGAAATATCGAAAACACGTTCAGTCAGATTTTCAACGATTTCGAGCGTATGTCCGAAGAAACAAAAAAATTAATTTATCCTCCAAAAATCTTCAGAAAATCTAATATTATATTATTCTATTAATTTTATACAAAAATGTTATACAATAAATACGCCATTCAACTCGGGCGAGTCCAAAGAATCGTCGCGTGTGAAAAGTGCGAGTTCGCATATCTTTTGCGGTTAAAGCAGGACAAATGGTTAAAGTTATAGATTGTCGTCACTAAATAAAAATCAAAAATACAAGATATAGATCCACAGTCTAGTTATTACATTATTCTCTGTTCATTAGAATTGTTGAAAGAAGGAATACATTTTTAGTTAACTTCTGTTCTCTGCAATTTTCAATAAAAAAAAAAATTGTAGAGAACAGAAATCGATGTGTAATCATTGCAGAATATACTTTTTATAATAACCTTTATCATAACAATACATTTTATATAACTTTTTCATCCGTGAAAATGTTCTGCTCGGCTTCGTTAAGGAGTTATTAACGAAAACGCGGGTCATTGAACAGTACATTGAAAATTTAAAAAAATATTTATTTCAATTCTTCCGTAAATGACCATGGGATTTCGCGAGATTGGAAATAAAATAAAAATCACGTTCGCAACAAATGACGCGTTTATTTTATCGCGTTTTGTGTATAATCGCGTGGATGGTCTATTTGCCCGTTGGCCGGACATATCCGCGCTTATTAAAATCGAAAATTTAACAGATTACATGTTTACGGAGAGAGAAGAGTCATCGAGTCGTTCGGGCGAAATATTATTCAATATATTGCGAATTTTAATGCGAAATAAATATCGCCTGCGTTCGTTGAAAAATACAGAGACCAAATTTATTTCCCTTTTAAATCGTTTAAGCGTTTCTAGATTTTCTAAATGCTTCTATACTGTTTTGCGTTAGATCCATCCATTTTTAACACGAATCTATAAAATCCTCGGTCTTGTTAATCATTGTTCGTTTAACCTGGGATGAATAATCCTTCAAAATATAATTTTTTAAATTCGATGCTCTCAATGGGCTGATACAAAAACCTTTTAAATTCCACGAATTTGAATGTGAAGATATTTAATCTCCCGATCAAGAGCTTTCGACAGAACGTAACGAATCCGATTTTACCGTTTCCATTCGCGGGATTGGCCAGCAGGGACACGGTAGGAATCAGTGTTAGGTGTGGCCAATAATTTCATTGTTACGTTTTCAGCGCCGTAAGGAAAAAATCGGCTTGATACTCCGCGTTTTCCAGCTACACTGAAATTTTATCTTCGACTTTTCCTCGTTTTTCATTCTACATTACCCCCGGTTCTGGTTGGTAGCGTTCACGTTCGTGTCGGCCCCACCCCGTCTGCCCTTCGCCGTTGCGTCAGAGTAATAAGTTTCAGGAGCCACTGCTCGATCGCTGGTCGTTCAATCGGCTGCGAAATATCAGAAATTGTTACATGCTTCTCGTATGCTGATTTATTTTATTTCTGCCCCCATCGGTTGGCTGCCTCGATTTTACAATCACTAAATAATATAAATCCGTTTCGAAGAGGATACGTTGAGCAACAGTATCCGCTTCGTATTTTCCGCATTTCGTCACAGGCGAGGAGAGGTGTTCTATCTTTTATTAGGTTCGCTGCTGCAATTTTTCCAGCCACGCGGATCAGGGACAAACGATTTCTCGGGAAATAAAACGCCGCCCGTGGAAAGGGGAGAATTCTTTCGCGCGACAAGGGTGCGCACGGTTTTCAAGAGTCTCTTGCACAAAATCCGTGTTGCGGTGTGCACCACCAACCTGCTGTCACCAAATACCACCCTTCTCTTCAATCGGAACAGGAGAACCCCCGGTGGTAACAATATCTCCGCCAACCTGTGGTGTACCTTTCCAAAACTCGCTGGAGACCACGTATCGTCCCTTTGACAGCGAAACCGTATGCACGCGACGCCCTTTCTATCCCACCCCCGCGAACGTCAGAGATGAGGAAAGAGTCCCGGGAATCAGATGCCGCAATCGAAATCCCACTGTGAAACGTAGACAAAGATCGATCCTGCTCAAATCCGGGAACCGAACCGTTGGATTTCCCTGTCCGTTAACGCTGTACGTTTAATCGTTCGTGTATTTACACTTCTCTGATTACGATTTATCCCTCGACCGTCGCTCGTCACTCCGATTTAATATCTGACCAACTGCTACGACGATAGAACGCACGACCACGGAGAGAGAAATAATTTCGGCAATAGCCTTTTTCAGCTGTACCATTTTATCGAACGTGAAACGTCCTCGTACGAAATCTGAAAAACAAATGGTGACAAAAACGCGAAGAGTTTCTCTCGCATCGTATGTAATATCGAATGTCTACGCGGGGGATATTAATTTGATTTTTCTTGCACGAATGAAATCGCGATTGCCATACACGCGCGACAATTTCCGCGACCGACTCTGTGAATTCATTTGCGGAAAATCAAATAAGACAAACGAAAAGCAGATAAAACAAGATTATTTGCAGCGTTCGGAACGCGATCGTTGTTACACAGTTCGAATGAACTGAAGGAGAAGCGACTTTTCGCGAGGAAGAATTTAATGAAATAATAAAAGAATGTCACTGTAGTCGAACGCGTTATTCCCGAAGTGTGCAAACGATTTGGAATAAAATGAACCATTTACTGAAATAATATTTTCCTCTGCTTTTAGAGCGGAGCCTGTTATGAGGAATGTTCAGAGGTGCATTATGAAATACAAGGGGGGCGTAAACAATTACCCTGATCAATTGAGAATATTTTTATAATAGTATACTTTGCACGCTATCTAGAAAACGGTGAAAAATGTCACGAGGAGTATTCGCTCGAGTGCAAACGGATGCTTCCAGGAAGATTCTAGTTAAAGGGACACTTTCTCGTCAGTATATTTATTTTCTTCGTTTTGCGTATGCTTTGGGTCGGAGTTTTCTTGCCAGGATAATGTAAGGGAATTATGAGGAGTTTCTAACGGGTTCTTTATTGAAAGAAATTGCTTTTCTGTTTTAAGTTGCACTCCTTCTCGGCAGGGTCGTGGCTACTTTCACCGCGGCAGCACCTCCACTTCGATTTTGTTTCGTTATCGCATGTCAACCGGCCACGGTCGATAAATACCTAAGGCTGCCTCGCAACGCGGCATTCTTTTTCATTCAGCCGTGACGCGAACGGTGGGATGAAATATACTGGGGTTGCAAAGCTACTTGGTTATTCCGTTTGCCCTCCCCCCCTATTTGATTATAGTTTCGTACCAAGAAGAAACAATAAAAAGACATTAGCGTAACCAGTGTCGCACTATTCAACCCCATATGCCACACCCAAGGCGTAGGAGTTCATATACAATATTCCTACAGTATTATACAATTTATTGTAATATATAATATCATTACAATGTAGAAAAATTGTCCAACACACAAGTTCTGTTAGAATTAGTAATTAATTCAATTTGAATATTCAAAAGCTTTTTCAGCACAAAAGTGTTAATAATACCACCACTACCGCGAAACACATTGAACTCAAACTTCAATAACAATTTTAATGCTAACCAAGTTCGTCATAATTACACTTTAATAAAAGTCATGGTCCAGTTGAAATATTTAAACCAGCAGTTGCAAACGCATAGCAATATTCGGATTTTCAAACATGTTATTGCTTTCAAAATTGTGAAATCCACGCTTCATTGCGTGGACGAACGAATAACTGTTTTTTGTATTTTTATTAATTTCAAAATACTACAAGCAAGAATTATTTTTTAAATTACACATTTGGAATAGAACCTGCACCTGTCAGGAAGGAAACACAAAAATTCGTTGAAAATTGAAAGGTTCGATAATACTATTCAGTTCTGGTATATCATATTCGAACGATTTCTATGAAGCTATACAAATTTTGATTTCATAATCATTCCGGAAGGCAGATATTTCCTACTCAAGAAATGGGTAGTATAGGCGCAGGCTCCTTGCCAAGGTATTTTTTCCAGTCGTTTGTCTTCATGAGAGCCGTCGGGACACGCGAGAAGAGAAAATACGCAATGGACCCGCGAGAAAGGGAGTTTACGGCAACAGAATGAGCTCGAAGGAAAATCCTTTTTCCGCATTATGCTCACAACCACTCAAACTAAGGCAAGGGAGCCAAGTACTGTGAGGGTGCCAATTACTGTGCCTATACTAATAATATTTATTTTTAAAGCATAATGAATATAGGTATATATTAACTAATTCTAATGAAAAAAATTGAATATTTTGTTTTAATATTCATTATGCTTTAGAAATAAGTATAATTAATATCGGCACAGTAATTGGCATCCCCACGGTAATTGGCTTCCTTACCCTGATCGTTGACATTTTGTCGAGTGTTTATACCCGTTGGAACGAACACAGGAACTTCGTTTCCTCGTCTCGCGCAATTATAAACCTTCTTGGGGAAGTATATTTTAGTATCGCGTCTCGACACACGTAGCAGAATTATCAATGAAAACCTTTTTTAACATTTCATTCACTTGTTTAGTTACAGTTATTTACAATCGTTTCGTGCTGTATCGATCGTGCATGTCAGTTTACTTCGTCTTTACTGGTCGGCTTTGTTGGTATGGTAAATATCACACAACTTCACGTCTTCTTGGTTGCGTGGTTGTGTTTTTGTTTATTTGGTCTGTGATTTTGTTTCGTTCGTTCATGTATTATTTTTTGGAATAAACGTTTGTTATTTGTGAATCCCCATAAATCTCACAGGCTTCATCGTGGGCTGGGTATACACGGTATAATGCAGGTGTTACATTAAACGTTTCGATGCAACAATATTTTCAGTGTTTCAGTGAATTATTCAACGCTCATCGGCGAAATCCGATATTTGAGCTCGCAATGCAAAACAATTTTGCCAAACTTAACATGCAGGTAGGTAAAAAGTAAAATTCCGTCGAGTGTAACGCGGTACGTGAATTACATGGAAATTCGTATCTGCTCGAGCATTGCGCCACTCTCAATAACAAGGTGCTTCAGTTTCTCGATTATTGAAATTTCCTTGAATTGTAAATATATAATGAACTAAAATATGACGAACCAAGGTCAATTAATAAGTTCAAGAGCTACCTTGGCAACGATATAACTATGGAACTAAATACACGGAATTTCGAGAAATCGGATACTCAAAAATTGATCCCTGAAGATCTTGAAACTCGATGCTAGTGTTACGAATGGAGATTCTGTTTACGTGAGTCTCTCACCCCCTTCTCGAAACGACATGTTTTTCCCTGCAAAAGGTCCGAGTCATATGCCATCATAAACAATTACGCCATTAGGAAAAAGTGCATGCATATAGGAAAATTTGGAGGAATACCTTCCAAATTTTTCCATACCCCCACTGCCGTTTTTTTAAACAAATCTGACTATATAAAGAGTCCAAGTTTGCTCACGAACGGGTTAGTCTGAAGCAGAAAACCGAACGATACGCGTCGTGAGATCGGGTTCATAGCCCCTTTCGAATCAATTCTTTAACCGCTACCTCCGTTATTCAGGGCAAATTAGTTAACATAATCCCCGTATTTCTCAGTGCATCAAAACCGAGAGCAACGGAACTTAGTATCCGCGATAATATTTCACACTACACAATTACCCCTATTACTTTCATATTATATTGTGACACATACGAGTCTCCAAACTCATTTCCACATACTTTTGAATTCCAGTAACTAGTATTTCCCACATTAGATACGCCTTTATCGCTCGAGGTGTATCAATAAAATTTAAACGCTTCGAGGGCCATCTTCCCAATACCATCCGCTTACCCATCCTATAGTATTGTACGATCGGCGAGAGTTGTCAAAAATGTCGTCAGTGGAGTGCAGGGGGAACGGCGAGTCCCCACTCTTGACGCAAGGCTGCGGATCCCACTCTTACGCTTTACTCCCGGCGGGGACGGTCGACGTAGGCGTAAATAAGTAGGATCCGCGTAAACTATGGGGGACACATGATATTCTCTGATTCTCGCTAACCGTGAAGACTGGAGTCTTAAATTTAATAAAAAAAGTCGCAAATTTCAAGCGTGGGTTGATGGATCCCTGCTGTGCGTGCAAGGAAACTAGGTTTCCATGGACCTGTTTGCCGTGCACGCACAATATAGTTACACCAATGTTCTGAGCTCAGCGTTGCGTCGCCGCGCGACATCGCTCTGTTGCAGTCACACTCAATACGCTCGTTTGCTGTCTTCGATGAGCGATTCGGCCAATCGCGGAAGACGTGTAGCGCGTAGTGGGAGCACCACGTGATACCAACGAGTTAATAGTGAGCATATCATCGGGTGGTATGATATCGCACCGATTTCGTTGAAGTCCTTTAACCCTTTGCACTCGAGTGGTGACTGTGATGCACCACTAAAAATTGTTGTGGCATTATTTCAAAGAAATTACAAAAAATATTACAAAATATTTGTTACATTACAAAATTTCTATTTAATAGATTACTAAACATTTAATTATTATATGTGGTAATCGGATTAGTTTCGTATGAATAAAATGAAAATATTCCAAGACGGAAGAAAAATTTAGTTTTAGAATGAAAATAGCGCCGACTGCAAAGGGTAAATCACTCTCTTAATAACTCGATACTTAACGCATTCGCTCACGTCTCTCTCTCTCTCTCTCTCTCTCTCTCTCTCTCTCTCTCTCTCTCTCTCTCTCTCTCTCTCTCTCTCTCTCTCTCTCTCTCTCGTTAATTCCTCGACCTGGACCACTGTGGGACGCGACGCTACGCGGGACGTGACAATAGTATTATATAACAGCATTGTGATTTACGAAAAAATAATATTAATTCAATATTTCTATTGTATGTATTACATGTTGGCTCGTTTGTAGATTGTATGGACATATAACAAACAGATAAATAAAAACATTCAACAATAGATACCAGAAACATGAAAACTTATCAATATACAATATCGATTTGCGTCTTGTCGCACACGACCTCCCTTAGCAGAGTATCGTAAGAAACTAAGCTATCCGTAAGGTTTTGGTCCCCAGAGGACAAAAAAGGCTGCTTTGAGATAATAGGTATAGTGACGTACGCAAGCGTTTCCGTCGCGGAAGCAGTGAAAGTGGTGTTGAAGCCAGCGGGTCGAAAATGACTGCGGCACAGCACCCGGAGGGTTAAAGAAGATATTTTCGCAATCATTTCCTTCCTTTTATTTCAGAACTTACTACGGGCAAAGAATGAGGAACAGTATTGTTATAGTATCTTAATAGTCGTAATTGAGCTTCGAACGTTATTCCCCCGGTTGTTACTCGCCGGTACAGTCGCAATAGGCCATAAAACAGCTCTTCATATGCGCTGTATTGCACCCGCCGGTGCAATTGCGACCTTCGACTGCAATCGTTTTTTTAACAGTTCTTCATATGCGCTGTATTGCACTCGCCGGTGCAGTCGTAATACAGAGACCTACATACAGAGTTATGCTGAATTACAATTGAATTATTCCAGGAATT
Organism: Halictus rubicundus; assembly: GCF_050948215.1. Lineage (NCBI taxonomy): Eukaryota > Metazoa > Arthropoda > Insecta > Hymenoptera > Halictidae > Halictus > Halictus rubicundus. The sequence goes on from NW_027488924.1 coordinate 126,741, forward strand.
ATAATTACAAAGTAATTGAATTACATTGTAATTAAATTATATTGTAATTTATAATTCAGATCTTCGAATTGCAATGGAGTACAATTACAAAATACTTTGTAATTAAATTACATCAATTACGAATTACGATGTAATCAAATTATAATTAAAAATTAAAAAATAATAATGTAATAAGTAATAAGACGTTGAACAATCCATGCGAAGGTTTCAAACAGAAGGAATTTATTATTTATAAATTTATAATATCTGAACAGAAATAACTTCTGCGTTACAAATTTTTCAAATTCCAAACATGAATATAAGGAATAAAGGAAAAAATAACGACAATTATCTAATGGGACTCATTAAACAAACATTAATACTATATGTAAGTAAAATGATATACATTATCTAATAACAAAAAACTGAAAAAAGGAACGTTTTTTTTAAATTATAGATAACTATATTAATGTATTTAATTATTTTTGACGGACGTGTTTCGAATTAATAATGAATCGAAAATAAATTATGGAAGGTAGGAAACTGTTTCACACCAACAACCCCTTCGCAATACTTGCTTTAACTACTGTAACGATGTAAAGGAAACAATATTTCCTATTAACTTCTTCTGTGTTAAGTTTTGAGCGTAAAATAATTTAAGAAGCCAGAAGACTTCGCGGAACTCTCCGCGGTAAGTTCGAGAGTTAATACTATAGACCGTAAAGTTTCATAAACGCCTGTTTCCCAGACGCCGGATTAATCGTACTCTGTTCTACTTACTTCAATATCCACCAAACGAGAGAGGTTGGTAGGCCAAGATCCAGGTTGATTCATTAAAAATAGCCCTAAAAGTCCTTTAAAAAACCTCACTGTCTCAAAATCTTTGTCGGTGATAAATAAATAAAATTATTTATTCGGCCTTATGTTTGCGTAGCTCTAAGTACACATTTAATGTAACACAAACACAACAGGACATAAGAACAATCCGATAGTTAAGTTACCAATCCACTTTACCATCACACGTACCTTCCCGCACTCATAATATCCCGCTAAACACCTCACCCTAAACGGCGCGACGACGCACAGTGGGCAATTTGGACGAAATCGGATTCAAAATCAAAGAACTTTCGATAGAAATGAGGTAGAGCGATGAAATTTTTTTTTAAATGAAAGCTGAAACTTTGTAGAATATGGGAAAAATAGGGAGATTATTACCATCCAATCATTTCAACGAAAAAATGACTTCATTAGTTTTTGTCACAAAAATCTATTTTTTACAAAATCCTGAGATCGAAGACAAATTTTGAGACCAGATTTGAAATCAGTGTGAAAAAATCTATGGGAAATGATGTGTAGCATGTTAGAAAAAATTTTTTTCCGGGCGTGGTATTGAAAAAACTAACATTTTCTTGAATTTGTGCGCGTTTAACGAATTTTCTCGAGGTTAAAAAACGGTCGGACCACAATCTCTCTATTTTTCCCATATTCTACTAAGTTTCAGCTTTCATTTTAAAAAAATTTCATCGCTCTACCTCATTCCTATCGAAAGTTCCTTGATTTTGAATCCGATTTCGTCCAAATGGCCCACTGTGCGACGCTCGGCAGTAGGTCATCGTGTCCCTCGATTCCCACTCCTTGCCTTAAGGGGGCCGGCAGGCATTTGGCCTTGACTGTCACGCTATGTTATCCTGTGCCTTTTTTCTAGACATTTTACGTCTTAAATAAGTAAGTAACCAATTAAAAATGCATACCACCGTGTTTGTACATGTCTTCGCTATGTCTGTATAGAGCCCTTTTTTCGATACGAACACTAAATCTCGCGAAATTAAGAGAATCTCTCAGCGGCAGCCATCTTGTGACGTCATACTTGCTTCAGAATTCGAATTTTCTGCCGAATATTGTTAATTACTCCCCGATGAGGTAGAAATTCGAAATTTGGGCTCTATACAGACATAAATTGGACTTTTAGGAAACACAAGTGACCACTTTTAAACTGCTCATTGCAATATTGAAGCGATAGTTTGAAAAGGTTTTGACCCATGCATAAGCATATGGATTTCAAACCCTGCCGGCCCCCTTTTAAGCATAGTAAGCAAAGACAAGAAACGAGAAGAGTTGGCACGAGAAACTCGTTGGTACTACGTGGTACTCCCACTACGCGCTACACGTCTTCCGCGATTGGCCGAATCGCTCAACGAAGACAGCAAACGAGCGTATTGAGTGTGACTGCAACAGAGCGATGTCGCGCGGCGACGCAACGCTGAGCTCAGAACGTTGGCGTAACTCTATTGTGCGTGCACGGCAAACAGGTCCATGGAAACCAATTTTCCTTGCATGCACAGCAAGGATCCATCAACCCACGCTTGAAATTTACGACTTTTTTATTAAATTTAAGACTCCAGTCTTCACGGTTAATGAGAATCCCCGCCGGGAGTAAAGCGTAAGAGTGGGATCCGCAGCCTTGCGTCAAGAGTGTGGCGACCTCGGTTGGAATTCACCCGGTGCGGTCTCCGGTGGCGGGCTCGCTAGCTTGTTTGGGGATGGTGGAGGTCGTTTCGGTCAGCTGACGGTTGAGCCCGAACAGGAAGTACATAAAAATATAATTGGCTATATAAATATGCAGAGGAGAGTCCCCTCTATCTCTTGACTGAAACTTGAACCTTCTCGCGTGTTTAGTTTTTGCGTAACACTCGTCATTATTTATCAAAATCATGCATTTTTACAAAAACCAATATTTTTCGAAAACGTTGCGTGATAGAGCAATCCTGCTTTCGGATATGGTTTTAGAATGACAAAGTGTATAAGAATCACCCAACAGGTATTGCAAAATAATGTTGGTGTTGGATAGTGTTATTAATTGACTATCATTAACCTAACAGAAATTCTTAAAAAATAATACATAATAAAATAACAAAATAGAATAGATATCGTATTTTGGAGAACTTTTCGAGACAAATACTCCACAACACGCTACGATTATGTCTGGATCTACGCCGACGTTCAGCACTATATTTGCGCAACAACTCCTTAACGATACATGACACGTGACTGGAATTTCAAGTATTCCAACAAGATTCGGCACCGTCCAGGGAAAGCCGACACGACGCGACATCTTACCTTACGCCTCGTTCAATGTTTTCCCCTTTCTCCTGACAAATAAAAACACTTTGAAGAACCTGTTGGCCCATGAGATCCAGTTTGATTGACATTGATCCACCCGCATCTCTCTTTCACTCTCTATTTGTTCAAGACGATTCTAGGAAACACCTTCGAGTGCCTTTCTGCTTGCTCACGAACGGTATTAGCCCTGACCATTTAGTGAAGGAGGGTATCGATTCTATTGGATCAGTTTCTTATTAAGTCATGCTATGGCAATATATTTCATGGAGCAACAGTTCTTTATATAAAGTTATTAACAAGAGAAACTTTAAAATTAACAAGAAAAACTTTTTAACTACCCCCGAGATGGTGGGGTAATTACACCCACCCTCCTCCACAGCCAATGGCGGTGGTGGGTGTTATCTCCGCCCACCGCCGTTATTTCTGCGTCAGCTTGGCAAAAGAATATTTTACGCGGAAAAATATTAAAATCTTGGAATGGCCAGCCAGGTCTCTAGATTGAAATATTATGGAAAATTGCTGGGCTTATTTAGCCAGATGAGTATATGCCGGTGGAAGACAATTTCGAACCCTTGACGAATAAGAACCTGCATTGAACAAAACTGGGCAGCGTTAAACAGGAAATTTGTTAAAAAATTATATAAATCTATGCCACAACGTTTAGTGGCAGTTATACAAACAAAAGGCGGAGTTACGAAATATTGAAACATTATTTTTTTTATACATATTCTTATATTTTAGTTATTTTAAGAAATTTGTGCTATCATTTTGACGGACCGATTTTTCGTTTAATGTTACACATTCTCCAATAAAGTTCTTCCTTCACGTAATAAATGCGTTAAAACATATTGAAGCAATTGGTTATTCTTATTACGCAGTATACAGGTCACAAACAATGCAATATACTACTTGAAAAGCTGAATACCATTTATCTGTATAATGTGCTATCTTTTTGTCGCGGAGTGTACATAACACGGGTCGGGTGTATCGGTGTGAGACCAGAAGACCACTACTAATCCAACAAGAAAACTTCTTTATTCTTCATTACTTTTTCACGAGACTTTCACCAAGACATTCGCGGCATTTTTCTGATTAAAATGAAACCAAATATGATATGATTCCGATGATATTTACTTGTGTAATGAACGATGAAAGTTACTTCCCATTACAATTATATTAACGGAAAGTTAGTGTAAATATGATCCCAATTGTATCGTGTTTGGTATCATTATAATCAGAAAAATTCAACAAATATATTGGTGAAAGTCCCGTAAAAAAAAGTTAATAATAAAAAACTTTAAGTTTTGGTTTAAAGGCCAGTCTTTCTTTCATCTTTCCCAAACGCTTCGACTCTCCGCGTCTTTTTCTATCCCATATGCTGTCTTTTTTTGGCTTCCGGAACTTCAATCGTTCATTACACAAGTAAATATCATCGGAATCATATATTTGGACTGCGGCGAACTGTAAATGGCGGTGAATATCGCTGTCCTTTTCAACGTTCGGCACTGCATCAAAGAATAGTGCCCCGAGCACGACAAGACCCGAACTTTTGGCATATAAAGCGGATTCACTGTAACCAGATTTCAAATATTTATGTAAAATTTTGAGACATCAATTTTTTAAGTAATTAGATAATATCCAAATGTGAGTGTCAAAACAGAAATCGACAGGAGAAATAAGATTGTAGTTAAATGGATGCAGAAGTTATAAGCCAATATCTTTCAGTAAAATTCCGTCGGTCCCCCACCACGATCGCTATTTTCTCCATGAGCAGCGTCTTCATCCTCGCCTCTCATTCTTCGTCTCTGTGCCCTATAAAGACGGAATATCGAATTGGCGTTCCGACGAAGGAAAATCTTATTTATGAATCTCTTCGGATTTCATATAAAAAAAATAAAACAAAATCTATCTCTACATTTTTATATTTCATATTTTCATATTTTTACATCCTATACCATATTATGCCTTTAAATCCAACAATTCTTGTCCTCACTGTTTTTGCGAATCGTTAAAAGATATTTCAAGCGGACAGCGTTCATGAGGCACGATTGTATAGACATGTAGCGGATGTTGAGTGCGGGAAAGAAACTTTCTCCGTATCTTCGGGTGACGGGGTATTTTCCCCTCATTCCCCCGGTCTAGTGCGTGTGGAAGGGCTAAATACAACACACAAGGTAACAAGATGTCTGTCGACAAAATGGCCGCAAATAACCATGGGATTTCACGAGATTGGAAAAAAATTAACAATCGCGTTCGCCAGAAATGACGCATTTATTTCATTGCGTTTCGTGTATAGTCGTATGGATGAGCTTTTTCGTGTTGACGGGACGTAATCCGCGCTTATTGAAATCGAAAAATATAACGGATTACACGTTCAAATAGAGAGAAGAGCCATCGAGTCGCTCGGGTGAAAGATTAATCACTAGATTGCGAACTTTAATGCGAAATAAATATCGCCTGCGTTCATTGGAAAATACACAAACCAAATTTATTTCCCTTTTGAATCATTTAAACATTTTTAGATTTTCTAAATGCCACTATACTGTTTTACTTATGATCCATTCATTCTTAACAGGAATCTATAAAATCTGCAGTCTTGTTAATCATTGTTCGTTTAGTCTAGGATGAATAATCTTTTAAAATATAATTTTTGTAATTCGACACTCTCCATGCGCTGTTACAAAAAACTTTCAAATTCCACGAAATTATTGATTGGTCACCGGGAACGCGGCAGTAATCAGTGTTAGGCGTGGCGAATAATTTCATTAGTACGTTTTCAGCGGCACAAGGAAAGAGTCGGCTTGTTATTCTGTGTTTACCAGGGACGTTCTCTCCTTTTCTGTTCTACGTTACCCCGGTTCTACTGACAGCATTCACGTTTATGTCGGCCTAACCCTCACTTCTCTTCGCTGTTGTGTCAGAGTAAGAAGTTACAGGACCCACGGCTCGATCACTAGTCATTTAATCGGCCATGAAATATCGAAAATCGTTACCTCATAATATGCTGATTAATTTTATTTTATTTCTACCGGCTGCGATTTCTGCCTCCATCGCTTGGCTGCTTCAACGTGCAATCGTAGAATTAGGTAATAAATAATAATATAAATCCGTTTTTACGAAGAAACGTTAAGCAACAGTGCCTGCTTTGTATTTTCCACATTTCTTCACAGGTGAGGAGAGGTGTTAGCTCCACTTTTGCCAGTTCCACTATCATAATTTTTCCAGCCACAAGGCTCAGGGACAAACAGTTTCTCTGGAAATAAAGCATCGCCTCCGGAAAGGGCAAATTTTTTCGTGCAACACAGGCACGCGCGGTTTGCTAGAGTATTACACAGAATGTATGTCGCGGTGTGTACCACCCACGTGCTCTCAGCAAATACCACCCTTTTCTTCAGTGAGAACAGAAGCATCCCGGTGGTAACAATATCGCTACCCGCTAACCGATACTACGTATCGTCCCTTTGACAGCGAAACTGTATGCACGTGACATCCTTTCTTCCCAGCCCTGCGAACGTCAGAGATGAGAACCGCGCCAAGGGAAGAGAATTTAGGGGGAGAATTGCTTACGGCGTTTTTAATACGTCTGATCGCCATACGGTTGACCCCTCGTGTTTTTGTTCTCTTCTGGCTACGACTTATTCCTCGTCGGTCACTCGCGACTCCTATTTAATCTGTGACTCATTGGTAGGATGATAGAAAACATGATGATGGGAGAGAAATAGTTAACGCATTGGTTACCAGCGGTTGTATTGGCAATAGACTTCATCATATGATATTGTTTAAGATGTCCTTTTTTAAAATGTGGTGTCATATACGGTCGGTAAAATATCGATAGAAAGAGAAATAATTACAGTAGAACCTCGCTTCGTCGACCGTCATTTATTGCTAGAACTCCTCGTCCCTTTCATACTCACAAGGGAACATAATCAGATGCGAAAATCCGATTTTGATGAAACTTGTGGGAGCTTATAGTTCTTTGAAAAATATTTCACACTTTTTTTTTTATCGGCAACCATCCACTTTGAAGGGGTGAAAACAGCCCTCAAAGTTGGCTGTCAAAACCATATTTTTGGAGATATCTCGGAAACCAGAGGTCGAAAAAATTTGAATTTTGTTTTAAATTGTGTGTTTTTCAATGGGAAATGTAGTCGCGCAAGAAAATTTTAATAAAAGTTTGTTGTTTAAACAATATATTAAAAATTTGATTTTTTTGCGGCTCGCCGTAATTATAATTAGCACCGCGTCACGCTGCTACCTGCGCCACCTTCTTTCGCTACTAATAAAATAATAAACGACACATAACCTAGTGATATTGTTTAAAATACTTTTCAGGTTTATACTAAATGCTTATATTTCGATAAAACCAGCCAGAATTCCTTCCTACGCACGCCAGGCGCAAGAATATCTTCCATTATGCATAATTATTGTTAAATGGCAAAAAAAAATCCTGAAACATGTCCCCCCTATTTTGGATCAAAGATTACACACCCAAGTTTACATTAAAATGAACTAACAATAAATAAGGGAAACTGAAAAAAAATCAAATTTTTAATATATTGTTTAAACAAAAAGCTTTTGTTAAAATTTTCTTGCGCGACTACATTTCCCATTGAAAAACACACAATTTAAAAAAAAATTCAAATTTTTTCGACGTCTGGTTTCCGAGATATCCCAAAAAATATGGTTTTAACGCCCGAGTGTATGGTTGCTGATAAAAAAGCACGTGTCAAATTTCTTTCAAAGAACTATAAGCTCCCATAAGTCTCATCAAAATGGGATTTTCGCATCTGAATATGATCCCTTGTCAGTATCGCCAGATAAGGTGAGGCAGCACAAATTGACGGGAAAAAGTTACCCTCTGTCTGCCAGTACCGGATTAGTCAGATATAAAACCCGTCATGTTACCGGGGGCTAGAACTTTCTGTGAACAATATTTTTTAGTGTTGGTGTTAATTTTTAAAACATAAACGCATGCTCTTCCGTGTAAAAAAAGAGATACTGTACATACATAGTACAAATTAAAAAGTACTAACATAGCTATATTTTAGATGTTAGTTTTATTTCGGTATCTATTTCAGACGTTAAAACCACGTCTTGAAAAAGACGTCTTTAGGGGAGTCGTATCGTCGTCATTTATTTCAATAATTCATCATAGATTTGAAGATACGAATTTTGGCCACGAATTCGGCCGAATTCGCCACTGTGCGATGGCTGGCAACTTGAGGTTGTACTCACTCCCGATGAGGAGCTTTCGTTGACACATGTTTAGAAAGTTAGGGGTATTTACTGTGAACGATACCTTGTTCTTAAGGGATCTGGCCGCGGAGTGGGGATGGGCGAGGGTGTCTTCTAGGAGCGCGAGTGACTTCTCATTACTTATCGTGGAACCATCCGGAGACGTATTCGGCACTTTAAGTAATTTTGCGAGTGAATCGATCTGGGAGCAGGAGCAAGTGTGTGAAGTGAGAACAACATAATTCCACATCGTCATTCTTGTAATATTCGGACAAGTAAGTATTTTTATTGCTACTATTTGTTATCGTTCGTGCTTTTGCTTATGCTCTTTCGCTATATTTGTTACATTGATATAACTTCTCTTAATTTTCGTATATATCTCTTTAATTAATGTTTAAATTAGTATGTTTTCTTATAAACCATGCCATAGAAATTTTGACTGTATTTTTCAATTCTAGGCAAGCAAACAATGGAAACTGCAACGTGGACGGTGGTTCAGTTCATCGAAGATGGCAGCGTGGAGGCAGTGCCAACAAAGTGGTTAGAGGGCGAAAATTGTTACTGGCCACCACTGCAATGGGGTCGTTTGATGACCGCAATCAAAAAAATGGAGGCCAGTAACAATTTATGGACCAAGTACAAGGTCAAGATTTTTAGAAACAGCACTTTCGGTAAGTTACAATTATTATACACTCTAAATGTACAATTGAAATAATAACGCTTGTAACGCTTTCGTTTAATGCTTCTAGATGACTACACGAAGGCCAGAAACAAGGCAAAGGTCGCAGAGGAGACGAGCGATCTGCAATCGGAGGCAAAGTCACCATTGGAGAGGAGAAAGAGGCCAGCGTTTACATTAGAAGACAGTACCTCCTCTGACGAGGCAGCAGTTTTCTACCCTGCTCCAGATTTGAAAAAACAGAGGAACATAGGTATGTAAATTCAAAAGGAAGCACTCTATAAACATTCTGGTTCTGTAATTAGTATATCTTTTTAATCAAAATATATTTTATTTTCAGCCGCTTGTTCGCACTCTGTTGGCGAGGAATCGCAGGGAGAGGGACAAGAGGATGAGATACATTCCGATAAGCAGTGTAGTATTGGTAAGTTAAGAAAAATATTTTAGAGATAAATAAGTTCACTTTAAAAAATATAATATCTAACAAACAATTAATAGGAGAGCAAACGGAAAATAATTGCTGCAAGGGGTGCCAAAAAAGAGATGGGATGTTAAAAACGCTAATACTGCAGAACCATTTGACGAGAGTTCTGCTCACAAAAGTATTAGCAGAGGTGCGTGCGCTGAAGGAGATAACACAAATCAATAACGCAGGAGGATCACGCAGCGTGTCGTTTCTGAACAAATTCCCGAATTTAAAATTCCCGCTAAAATCGTTAGAAGAGGTAACATTGGTTGAAGAAATTCTAAGCAATCCGGAGGAATTTGATTATGGAGTAAGTACAATTTACAGATGTAATAAATAAACTAAAAGTAATTGATCTTTCATTTCCAATTTGATTTTTTATAGTTGAGTCCCTTTTTCCCTAGATCATTTACTATTTGTACTCCCAGTTCCATTATCACAGGATTATGATCTGAGCTTAGTTCGTGTAAAACCAGCATTTCGCAGATGTCTCTATTATGTATGAAATTGTACGAAACGACTTTGTTCTCTTCGAAATGTTAGAAGAATGAATTTTCTGAAATAAAAGAATCTTTTATAAAAAAATTGCAATTGGTCGGAACGGAATTTTTAAAATTTTGCTATGCAAGTAATTTACATTTTCTGTGTGTTTTCTCTCGTACAAAAGAACTTTTAGTATTTTCCCCGCAATTCTTTCGAAATTTCTTTTTCCCTTCGCGTAGTAAACTAATTCATCCAGAAAAATCTTACGGTTCGGTATGACGAACTGACTCTTTAGTAATTGAAAGAGCGTCTAAAAGAGTAATTTAATTATAATTTATCAAAGCGTAATTCGGTTCGCGATGATATCGGAAATACTCGAAAACTTTTGATAGCCGAAAAGATTATTCCTAATCGTGGGATGTTTTCCCGATATCGGAGCCCGGACTATGCCCTGAAAGAAATTCCGATAGTTATTATTCAATCAAACTTGCCGCAGATTTTTTCATTACAGGACATTGGAATGCCTCTGGCGGTGGTGGATTTTTTTTCCGTCTAACCGTTCAATCTATTTCGGTGCACAGTGTAATGGAATGCCCACTGCGTAGGAATTGCAAAATAAAAATTCCCCGAGATAAATTACAGCGGTTTTGCAACGGCCTGGTAGCTATATTATATTTTACGGGGAACACAGTTTTTAATTGAAGCAATTATATTCATCCTTAGACAGCTACATGTTATATAACTCCTCCATTTTGCAATTTTACGTAAAAACAAAAATATGAGAATAAAGCTAAAATGTTGCTTAATATTCTCTAAAAGAATGTCTTTTGTTTACAGTATCTTTGTACGCGAGAGAAAAATGTTAGATTCACTCGATTTTATGAGGTCTACAAGGTTGCATATACCCTTAAGTTAAAGAGAACTATTTTAGTGAGATTGATGGCAACAGTAATAGAGAACCAACACTTTGCATACACACACCCGCGGTGAATAGGTCAGTGCTGATGACTGGCTGCAACTTTGTTAACCGTTGAGTGACTGAAACGCAGGTGCTCTGTCATCGAATCAACTCAAGTGCAACCTACATTGCCGATGGTCAACTAAAAATCGTTAGAATTGCTGCACAGAATACAAGACTGTTTGTAAATATTACATCAAGGACAAGTTGTAAGTAGTTTGCAGCAAAAGACAAACACCTCGAGGGCCTGTCTCCATCTTTTACAACTGATAATCAGAAGCTACGGCAGCCGCGCGGCCTAGATCCATTTGTTATTCCGTCTTCGCTACATTGTACGGACTTGTTGTTCACTTATAACACGCGCTAATAACCATAATTTAAACTTTACCTACTCATTTTTTCCATAAACGAATAAAACCCGGAGTGTGGTGATTGCTTTAGAAGTGACATCATTTGAAACATTATTTCAAATAAAATATTAGTTTATTTTATAATTATTTCAGATAATTGTGAAATCATTTTCCAAAATTATATCAGAAACATTTGAAACATTATTTCCAATAACATAATTAGTTATATATCATTTATTGTTCCCCTCAGGGTTACAATTCCCATTGCATCTCCTTCCTTTCCCCGCTCTTATCCTAACCTTAGCCTAACTTACCAATTACCTTACCACGCAAAACCGCACACAGCTTTATACACAAGCGAGAGAGAGAGAGAGAGAGAGAGAGAGAGAGAGAGAGAGAGAGAGAGAAATATCTTGTCGACTTTCCATAAAATAGGATAAAAGTAACAATATAAAAATAAAATAACCAACGCCAGAAATACAATAACTTAACCTACAATAAGTTACATTATGCAACAAAAAACAACAATTAAATATCAAAAGCTTATCACAGAAAAAATAATAATACACAGCATACCTGTCTTTTCTCTCTCTCACACACTCACCCACACCTCCGCCCCCTTCCCGAACATCATCGATCCCCTCGCCAACTCATATTCTCCCACCATTCGTCCACCTTCCTCAACCATTCCTCAGCTTCCCCCTCGACCCGAGCACTGCCCACGCCATCCCATGCCATCCTCTTCCATCATCCCCTCCGATACACATTTCCCATACGTGTTCAATAACATAATTAGTTTATTTTATAATTGTTTGAGATAATTGTGAAGTTATTTTTCAAAATTATATCTGGTGCCCAGATTGTCGCGTTTGAGTATACTTTATACCGACCCTCTTTTGACATATTTGAAATAAAGAAATATAAATATTGAAATAATATAATACTTGAAATTGCTAATGTATCAAATGAATCAATACTATTTTTATTTGCAAACAGCAATATGGAAATAAAGGTGGGAAATAAATTATTTCGAATAGCTATTTCTTCTTTTAACTAAAATTTTTCCAGGTCTGCCTAAGGATCGGTATAGTGAGCTCAAAGTTTCGGGACGAATAACAGTGAAAAGAAAAATCATTAGCTTATGGCAGATGTGGAAAAATGGAAGTGTCTTGATTCGAGAATTTCTGTTTCCCAAGGGCTTTGGTACAGTGATCCCAAAATTTGGGAATGAGTGATAACCAATGGTAAAATCATTAGCTTACGAAAACTGTGTTATTTTATATTTACGGACACTAGGTTGTTCGAATTGGGCAGGAAACGGCAGTAATCGGACACTTTCGAAAAGACGGTAACACTCATTGGGCTTCAATTTTTTCGAGACTTTAAATTAGTTTCTTAGCTGATGTAAACAATTTTTTTGAGAAATTTATGTCAACCGCGGAGAAAATTTGTTGTCACATTTTTTAATTTTGCACATCATGGGTGAAGCTGAACCCAAAGAAGGTACTCTGGCCCTCAATGTCAGCCGAAGGGTGGCATTGAGGGGTGTCGACGACCCGGCGAGGAGGGGGTAACTCGGTAGAGTGAGGAAAAGGGCTCAACACCGCTGTTATTTTCAGTTATAATGGGGTGAGCACCGTTCCGGTTAGCTACGTACACGGTAAACTGTCGTCGGTAGTTCCTCTATTTCTTCGGAGTTTCGTATTTCTTCGGAGCGCGTTGCCGCCGGGCATTCGAGTCGGCGATTTGTAACGAAAGCCATCTTAAACGAACATGATTGCGAACTTTCCGAGGCACAAGTCGGCCTACCAGCTACGGCTCCGACCGCTATGTCTTCCCGTTTGTCGCAACCAACTCGCGTCGGAATTCTTTTCGATTGTTGTCGGTCGCTTTACTGCGATCGTTCGATTCCACGAAGGGGTTAGGGTGACCCGACCAACGAACGAACACTGTTGAAGTTATTATTGGCAAATCGATATTTAGATCGCGAGACGAACCGCGACGACGGCCGAGTCCTCAGTACAAGCAAAGTTCGACAGTCGCTAATTTGCTGTGTGTGCGTGCGGACGCACAGCGGCACCGAACAGCTGATTGCTCGAACACTGAGAAAAGAAATAAATGTCAATGTAGCTTCTAAGGCTTGAAAATTTTTATTTTGCATAAAAATCACTGAGCAACAGTTCCTTTAATTTTTCTAAATCGACGATGTCAAAAGATGTGTGCATAAACGTTCCGAAGAATATATGTAATATTAACAATCCCAGAATTATAACAATTAAAATAAGAAAATTGGATTTACACTGAACGACTTTCGAGCCCTTCACGCGTGGTTCAAATTGTGAATGCGTGCACCTACGTATCTGCAACAGCACTGATAATAATAATTCGATAATTTTCTTCTTCGTTTCTCCTCTTTTTGATGGGAACGAATCGGTGTATTGGTCCGGTGCAGTTAGGTGGACTTTAGGTTAGGTTAGGTGGTCTTTGTTCGCTGAAAATACGTCGACGGAAATTGCCGTATTTCCCGCGTCTTCTTCCCGAAGCGCGTAGTTCGGCGAATATTTATAGTGCTCGGGCGCATCAGGAGGGCTGAATTATTTGTCGCAGTCGGGCTTTTTCCTTCCGTTCGACCGTTCTGTTAATTGCGCTGATGACGCTTGAGCAGCGTCCGGAGAACATTTTGTAATTAAACGTGCTAATGGGGACCAGCACCTGGCTGAGGAAGACGCATTAATTAAAATCCATTAACGACCCCCAGTACGAGGTAGCCGATGCATCAAGCACAATACCTGTCGCGCATCCTTGCAACGAAGCCCGAAACTGATCGATCCTTGTCGTTAATTTGATCGCGATGCGCGATCAAGATTAATCTTGAGAACCACCATTTTGCGGGTCACTGGTCGAACCAGACTGGAACGCTTTTTGAGGTTTTTTAAGATGGTAATGGCAGAAAATATTGCAGGGTCAACTGCTCGTATGGAAAACTTGAATATATACGAATCTCTCTTTTTGGGATGTTATAAACAAATTTGCAGAGCTCCTTTCGCATCAATCTGCAATTCCAGACTGGTAAAGTTGACTAGACTAACTTCAGCTTCGACAAACTGATGGATTCAGTACAGTTCACAACTGGGTTACGAATTACCGCGAATTAAATTGTAATTAAGAGCCGAGGGTAGTCACGTGACTTTTTCAGAGTCATCAAATCAGTAACTGCTGTACAATTTCTGTTCACAGCCTTCAGGCACTGACTTCAGATCCGTCTTGGTATTGATCCGACGGATCTCAAGTCTGTGACTAAACTGGTCACATTTTTTGCTCTGTATTATCGATATCATGAATTCTGACGGCGGAAACGTGCTTCAAGTTTTTCGCTTTATTTCGCAGAGAATCAGGACAAAATACAGCTCAATTTGCAGCTGGTGATATTTTCTAGCGCGCGCTACTCTCGACTTTTTGACCTACTTCTAATGCTTATATTAATATTACCAAATATCTGCATAATCTCGTCAGCTCATGATCAGCGCGCGCTAGACTGAATCTTCCTCTTTCAAAGAAGCGCTTTCCCAGCGAAAAATATTCTCATATAAGGACGAAAAGTTGAGGCACGTAAAACCATTTTTCGCCTATTTTTGTCGGTAATGTGGTCACTGTACCTTATCGCGAATCTGCGGAGTCTTGGCTCTTAAATGCAATGTAGTTTGGCGAGCAAGCAGAGGTACTTGAATTCCCTTAACGAAGGAGAGAGGGAGAAAGAGAGAAAGAGAAAGAGTAATTCGAATAAAACACAAGGAAAGGGAGAAATGTCATTCCACTATTTCAATTACGAGATGGTAAGACCCAATTGGCGAATCTGTTACAATTTATCTTTGAGCCATTATACTGGCGACGGTCTCCGCGCACAGAGGAAATCGAAGGTACATTTCCGGGACAAAGGGCATCAGCTATTTCGTTGAAGGGTTCGAGAACGAGGTCGTTGCGTTAAGAACGGAAAAACTGCATAGAACAAAGCGAAATGGCACTCGTCGCAACAACTCAATTTTCACGGGACATTATGCAACACGCGTCAAAGGAAAAGTCGGGTAAGCGGTTGACAAACGGACGAATAAATCCGCCTTGATCTTGGAGGCGTTTATGCGTGACTTTAGATAGCCGTGTTAGGGAGCATAAGAAGGTGGTTAGGATCTTTTCCAGCTGAACGAGCCGCAATCACGCTCTTAGGATCTCTCGTGTCCGGAGCACGTGTCCTGTGCGAACTTCTCGCGTCTTCGATGTCGAAAGTTTTCCATTTCCCGAGGGTTCGCGGGGATATAATTTAACTGCGATTGCTTGACAGTGTGGTTACATAGCTGGTTGTGGAAGAGAAAGTTGTTACCTCGGGATAACGAAAATGGCGATATTCCTAGTAGGCAAATAATAAGATAAAATTTATTAAAATTTAGAACCAGCGAGGTTCTCAGGCAGTCGTTATTACATTTTTTATCCATCGATTTTAAATAGAACACGCGCCATTTTGTTCCAACGCGAACTCCTTTTGGAAGATTTTTACTGCAACAGGAATTTAATCCCGTTAAATTAATGCGAATCGTCAATCCATAGCCTACGGCTTATCTGGAATATCAGTATAACGAGCAACGACGTGAGCGCACATTTCGTTCTAGCTAATTGTATTTGCCAATAAACATCGACGGTATATTAATTACATGTTCGTCATGCATTCGAACGATTTGTTAGCATTTCTCCATATGAAAGTTTGGGATGATCAATAGTCATTACGACATTACAGTCGGTTCGTAGAAATGGAAATTATGAAACGGAATGAAGTGCGTTCAGCATCCCTGGTATGTGGAAAATTCGATCCTCGGAAATTGAAGCGCGTTTCCGGTTGGATTACCGTTCCCAATGCCCCTTTCTCTGTAATCGTGACTGATTAAACAAACTTTATTAAACGTTGATGGCCTGCCGGCTAATTTCACTCGCAGACTATCCGTGTTGAGCCGGACAGAGGGTCTTGCTAATCGTTTCGCGGATATTAAAATGCGAGACCATGGACGATGCTTTCAGGGTCCGCTCTAGGGGGGGGGACAACCCGGGCATTTGCCCGGGGCGCCAAAATTTAGGGGCGCCATTTTGGCTTTAGCTGTAAGTGTGAGAAAAATATTGATGTTTAAAATATTCAGTTAATGGAAAATGTCTGACTACCCTTGCCAGAAAATTTTGCAAAAAAAAAGGTCATTCTGTTCAGCGCGGTGTTTAAAAAGGGGCGGCAATTTTTTTTTGCCCGGGGCGTCGTAACCGCTAGAGCGGGCCCTGATGCTTTTCATCCCTTAGCAGCCAGTACTTACAAGCTTGTGTACGAGCGCAATTAAGAGATTGCTGTTCCTTGGGACCGTATTGAATTTACTGTAATTAAATTGCGAACCTTTACACATTTATAGTGTGAGAAGATCTTCGAAAATTTCTAAAATTCAGAGTAAATTGATTGGACCTTGCAACATGAAGTTGGCATCATGACTTTGTCAGCGCTTGCGGCCATTTTGTTGTACGTTTGATGAATTAGCCTGCGCTGACCTGTCGAGCGGTATTGACGCGTCGTTAGCGGAAATGAAATAATTATGTAATTATTATATGTAATTTGTCACAGACTTATCCACTAACGACACGTCAATACCTAACAGGTCATCACAGCTACCACTGACATAGTCATGTTGCCAAATTTAGAAAACTAATAAGACATTCAAAATATTGGTATGTTCGCGATAATTCGCACACTACTGTATTTTAGTCATCTACAAGTCTAGTTACAAGTCAGCGAAAAAATTGGACAACAAATGACCCGAGTGTTGTAAAATCACGATTTTATATACTTGAATAAAACTAAAATGTCCGTTTATTGACAAGTCGCATCGATAGAATGCAGATACAATTTTTCTTGTGCAGAGTTCTCGCCGGTCCGCAAACTTACAAATCAATTAATCCGATATCGGTGGAATCGACTAATTGTCTCATCAGCCTCTGTTGCTTGTATAAAGTGCATAACGAGCGATCATTCAATTTCGCAGTGGACGAGACTCGCCCCTCATGGTTTCGCAGTTTCATAATTATTGTTTCCCGGGCGGGCTTTGTGAATTTCGCGCGCCGCTGGGTGAACCCATGTCTGTTAACTTTGAATGAACATCATTTTATCTCTGTTCATCTTCCCTTTTCTCTTTCTAGTATTTTGTAATACAAAGTGATTTCTCTATATATGTCGCCAAGGCCTGCATGATAAACGTCGCGGAACTATCCCCACTACGGGGTATACCCCGTGAGGGACCACGGAGCTCGAGAGGCCTCGGACGCCGAGGAGTGTAACCATGTCTCCTGGACGATACTTGACGCTGGCAAGACCTGTGACGTTAATCGAGAATTCACTGTATTACGATTTTATCTCTGTCGTTAACTTGGACTAACACGTCGGTCACATGCTAGTGACGTAATATTTCTTTATCGAACTTCAAAATCAATTTTTATTACCACCTATAATTTTCTTTCGATGTAAGACGATTGGTCGGGACTTTCGAAATTTTTAGGTGCATCTCCTGAAACGTTTGCTTTTACTGTGGTTATTGTTGCATTTTATTTTGACGGCGAAAATGTGACCGGGTCTGAATGGCTATCGAGTGGCTTTCAAGAGAATGCAGTGACGCACGAACGAACACGAAATTTTCATTCCACGCTGGAACATTTCTACAGAGAGAAAATCGTGTTATTCCCGTCAACACCGCGTAGCTGCTGAGTGAGAGAAATCAATTCCGTGTTTTGACAGCAGGTTCTTCAGCAACTCAATTGCTTTATTTTATATCGTTATTTAAGTACCAGACGCATGAATACCCATTCGAGTGTTTTGTTTCGATAAATGTATCGTAAACATATTGAAATATATTTATTGAACGATCTTCCGTGAATGCGTTTGCGCAGTCTATCGACGCTCGTGAATTATACAATTTTTAATCTTTAGGCCTCTAGTTCCAGTGTCTATTCACGCGCTTTTTAGACAAATGAAGATTTGAGAACATTGTTTAGACTCGTTTCAACGGGTCCCGCCGTTTTAGTGTTATTTTACGTAATTTTTAAACAGATCGATATTTGGGAACGTTTAAGGGATTAAATTGACCATTAAAAAATATTTTTCTTGACAATTTTCGTGTAGAACGAATTGCTTCCGCTAACTCTTGAAATGAAGTAGCACACGGGAGCCCAGGTTCCAATTTCAAGAATGCAAAAATTTTGCAGGAAGTTAAAATTGCCTGTCGATCCATCTCGATCACGATTTCTGGGTCACAGGTGATGCATTCCGAATTTCGCATTTACCGTGGCATGTTTCCCGCTGATCGATTAAAATTATTCGATGTGCCCATTCCCCGTTTCTTCGAAATAGTCAGGATTCCTTACGCCAACCCACCCCCGTTGGTGATCACGCGAGCAGCGTGTATGTACGTTGCTTCTTTCTTCTCGTCGTTCATACACCCGAGGGCTGTCTTCTATTCATTTCCGCCACCATTTTGTTCGTTCGATCGTTGTTAATTTTGTCCGGCTTGTTTCCGGACGACTACACGGTGAATCAAAAAGAGAATTTAATTCGCGTCGGAACGTACAGGGGTGCGGACCCCTTTGTTTGTCCTCTCCCTATTGATCGTATCAATTCAGCCTCCGAGGACACGTGTCGCCCTTCGATTTTTGACCAGCGCCCGCTGGCATGTTTTTGCCTATCATTTGTCGGCGTACTTCGTGTCTCATCTTTTTAATCCGGCCCTTGATTCAGAGTAGACGTTTATTAACTGGACAAAATCGATTCCTGACCGTTTTGTTGCAAAAAATTATTTCGATAATATCTTATTAAATATATTAGATTTAGAACATATGAAAGTCTGGTTTAGGTAATCTGCATATTTTCTGTTCTTTTTTGAGGATTTTGATTTCTTACAATAGAATGTTCTACCTAAAAATCTGAATTAATTACAGTATGTGTATCTAGGTTTTCTAGATACAAATACTAATACTAATAAAAGAAATTAGAAATTAAGAAATTAAGAAATACTACTCTTTTCCGTTTTATGGCATAACTACCCTCCCGGTTAAGATATAGGATTAAAATTTTGCACATGATCTTTCTTGACGCCCTATCCAGCGGCCCATTACCTTTTGAATCAGACCTGGGAAAAATTTCAAGAAAAAATATTTAAAATGCTATTTTAAATAGTATAATTTAATGTGGTTCAAATAAAATACTACTTTTAATAGAACGAAAAATTTCGGCAAATAAAATATTTTTATTTTGATAACCAGATACACAGAATACTTTACTGTTTTACTTCAAATATGTATTCCAAATATTTCCTTACAATGAAAATAAGTTGAGCAAATAGATAATATTATAAATTATAATTTTTAACATAAGATACTATAATAGTTAACAAAGTATTTGTTGTAGGTGAATTACGAATATTTTCATGTAACATGTTAATAAACAGACGACAATGTCGCAGTAATCAACTATTTGAAATACTATTTTACACACTCCTTAAAATATGTCTCACTTTTTCAATATGTTCCAAATAAAATACTATTTTTAAATAGTACTTCAAAAACTTCTTCTTATAAATAAAATAATTTATATGCATGATTATACGCGTGAAAAAGGTCGGCGAATGGAAAGGAGAGAGAAGCAGAGAGCTGAAGTCCCGTCTTCTCTTTGAATTACTATCCTTCTCTGCGTTCGGGATATTACAAAGAATGTAGCAGCTCTGCTAGAACTGTCGGGTTGCAGACCAGACGACAGGCCTGTTACGCAGGCATCGCTGTAGTTTACACAAATTGAAGTCGTTTCCTTATCGATCTCCGGCAACGTTCAGCCCGCGATTCCACTCAGCGGGCTCGGTGTGTAAAGTGCTCTGTGCAACAAGTATCTAACGATACATGACACGCGACTCGGATTTCAAGCATTCCAACAAGCTGCAGCACAATCAAAGGAAAGCCGACACGACGCGGCGCACAGTGGTGCCAAATGGCCAAAAAGCGGCAAAAAATCTGTAAAAACGAAACTATCCAACGAATTTGTTTGAAAATTTGTGGAGAGATTGCCACAGGTACGACGCTTATTTGGCAAAAAATTTTTGTAAAAAGTTTTCAACATTAAGTAATATGTGCTAATCGAAAATCTCTGTTTTCTGCCCATTTTTTATTTATGGTAGCATACAACAAATCCTTTAATAGATTTTGGTCTGGAACTAATCGTTTTGGCAAGGTGTAATATTGATCTAGCTTTGTGTAAAATTTTAAGAGATACTTCGAAATGCTTTCGACGCAATTTAAATTTAAATATCAACTTTCGGAATTTCCGAGAATGAATCACGCGGATGTCACGACTATTTTGATGTCACGAAGTATCTCTTAAAATTTTGCACAAAGCTAGATCAATATTATAACTTGCCAAAACAATTAGTTCCAGATCGAAGGTATTCAAAGGATTTTTTGTATTCCTCCATAAATAAAAAATGAGCGTAACGCAAAGAGGCTTCAGGTTAGTCCACATAAAGAAATTATTTAAA
This sequence comes from Halictus rubicundus, assembly GCF_050948215.1. Lineage (NCBI taxonomy): Eukaryota > Metazoa > Arthropoda > Insecta > Hymenoptera > Halictidae > Halictus > Halictus rubicundus. Next base: position 147,601 of record NW_027488924.1, read on the forward strand.
AATTTTATTTTGTTTAAACAATTAATTCTAACTAACTATTTCACTTTTTCCTTCATTATAAATGATATATCCCTAAAAAATTTCACCTCAAACATCAAACGAAGCAGGGTGTCGATTCTGTTAGATCAGTTTCTTATTAGGCCCTGCTTGGGGAATATATTCCATGGAGCAACGGTGCTTTATGTAAAACAATTAACAAGAGAAACGTTTTAGGTGAATAATTAGTAGACCGTGGGTTTTATAAATTCATAATAAACACGAATAGGTGAAGTTGGAAGCAAAATTACAATTTCTAATAATAATGTTGCCTTATAAAAATGACAGGATTGAAATTATTTACACAACTCGAACTAGACCCTTTGTTGCGGATATTTAGGGGTGCCCGTCGAAAATACTTTTTCGAGTGGCTTTGCCCTTCATGATTTACCGTCGAGGGTTGAAATGGTCGAGTGTCATTATTCATCCCTGTAGGGTTCCCGTTCCTCTTCATGCTGGGTACATTCAACTGAAAAAGTGGCTGGCCTACCACAAAAACATAAAAATCTTCGTTGATAAAGTCCTCAATAATATCAGATTATTTTTATCCGGAATGTCATCCCATTTACTAATATAACATTGAAATAAAAATATACTTTCATGTTTAGAAAATGAGTGCATATGTCTTCTGTACAGTTAGTGTTATTAAAATAATTTCATCCACCGGTTAGTCTACCTCAGTCTGATTAAAACAAACTATACGTAACTTTTAACACAGTACGACGATTTCCACGAGTGTTCCAGACGTTCACACTGAATTTCTGGCACGTTCAATGTCTGCCATATTGTTTCGCTGAACAATAGCTTGGAATCGCTAGCTCGGCGCGAAAACGATGGTTAAGTTCTCGCTAGTACGTGTGCGGAAATCCCGAAATGTTTCGAAGACCATTTGAACAGAATGTAACATTTAGCATCCTGCTGCTCCGAAATAATTATTAACTCCACTCCGTCAATCAGTACTCCACTTTCTACGAAACTGTTTACATGGAACTCTCTATGTCACTTAACGCGGAATAAATGTTTGCCAGCGTACACGACACGTTCGTTGATGCTTGAAACGCTAAATTTAAAGTTTTGAGATTGTAACTGCCATCCGCGAGTAATGAAAGGTTACATCACTGCAAAAAAGAAATTTTTTTTAAATCAAATACTCTATTTATCTTGTTCCCATGTTCGTTATTGAAAATTTCTGTAGGCAACGGGAGACTGAATTTGTGAAAAATAATAACACTCTCTTGGAGGCTCTGGGCACAACAATTTTCGTCGAGTTTATGTTAGGCAGTTAAGCAAGTAGAAACTTAATTACAAATTAAAATTTCGAAGTGTCGAAGCTTCGGAAAAGTAACAGCCCTATTCGATACGAGGAATAGTAAATAATTCATAATTGACATCGATCGAGTATTCGTTTACTTTTTCTGTAAAAATCAACTGACTTTAAGGAAATTGATTTTGAAAGTGCCCGAATATGACTGTAAGTCGTTGTAGTTATTTAAAATCGGAAAAATTGTATATTTTTCGGTTCAGTTGTAGTTAATCTGTAACAGACCTGGCTGCGCCAGGCCTGTTCCTGACCGCACGCGCCCGAATCCGAGCCCCGAACACGACCGACGGATACCGAGATCCGCCGGTACCCGCGAGCGCCCCCCGCGAGCCCCGTATCACCGAACCGATCTTGGCGGGAACCGGAACCCGCCATGATGCGACACCGGCGCGCCGGATGCGTGACGACACCGGAAAAGCCGGCCGCGAACCGTACCGCACCGCACCCCCTCGCCCGGCAAGACGAGAGAGACAAACCGGAAAACGCTCTCTTCGGTTTTCCGCCGTCATCGAGATAAGACGTGTTTTCCCGAGCCGTATTCTCCAGCCGCCGATACCGACCGCACGAATACGCCCGGACCCGCGCTGTCCCGACGCCGAGAAGCCGCCCGCCGATTCTCGAGAGTGTTATTGAATCCGCGGAGAACGAACCGCGAGTTTGCCGAGTTATCCGCGACCCGCGAACACCGACCTACGCCGCTGCGTTCCTGTCCACCTGGAGAGCCGCCCCGAACGCCGAGCGATCGAGGACCGGACCCAGAGTAAGTACCTTGCTTTCCCGTTAACCCGACCCCTCCGCTTCCGCCCACGCACCCACGGAGAGCGAACCGCGTTATCCTGCGGGAACCCTGGCACGGCGAGCCAAATCCGGCCGCGAGGAAATACGTTGCGACGAGATCCGCCGGGAAGCGGACTCGTTACATGGCGCCCGAACAGGGACCTGTTTAACCACGTGGGACAGGCTGGATTACGCCCACGTGGGAATTTGTGAGGTTAAGTGTGCCGCGGAGTGAAGTGAACCGAACCGCGCGTGCGCCACCTAGTGCGAACCCGCCGAAATAGTGCCGGTACACGCGCGCCGCCCAGTGTCGCCCTGCCGAAATAGTGCCGGTACACGCGCGCCGTCCAGTGTCGCCCGGCCGAAACACTACCGGTACACGCGCGCCGCCTGCCGCCGCCGCGACGAAGCAGGACCGCCGATCGAACGTCGGGCGGGAAAGTTCGAATCACAGCCGGGGGAAACACACGTGGATGCCCCGAGGGACACCCACGACGAGCCGTACCCGAAGAAACGCCGACGGACCACCATCCCCCGAGACACCGGACGACCGGAGACGACGGTGGGCCGACTGCATTAGCCACCTGACGAACGATCTGTACGCGATAATGGAGCCCGGCGTACAGACCCGGAAAATGCTGTCCGCCGCCGCGACGGCCGAGAGACCGGACCCGCTCCGCAACATCGACCGGATCCGGAAGAGCGGTTGCACCACCGACGGGAAAGACCCGCACGCGTTCCTGGAACGCGTGGAAGACCTCCAGCTGACGTACGGGTTCCCAGACGAGGACATGCTCCGAGCCGCACCGTTGATGTTAAGCGGCCGAGCCCAGGCCTGGTACCGGAACGAACGGGAGGAAATTGCCACCTGGGACGAGTTCAAACAGGCATTCCTCCGGGCCCATGCGTCGCCGCAGACCCGCTCTCAGCACGAGCGCGCCGCCCGAGAAAGGAGACAGCGGGACGACGAGCCGTTCACGGACTTCGTGACGGATATTACCACGATGATGCGACGAGCACAGGTGTCGCCGTCCGAGAGGCTCGACCTGCTACACGAGAACATGCGGGCGAAGTTTCAATATTGCATACCCCGGGGATCCGTGCCGGATCTGAGGACGCTCCGCGAGCGGGTGCAGGAACTCGAGCGGATCGAAGAACGGGAAAGACGGCCGCGCCGAACTCCGACCCACGCCGCCGCGACCGAGCAAGCGGCGCCGACCACGAGCCGCGCTCCGCCGTCGGAACCGTACGACGTCGACACCCACTGCTGGCGGTGCAAACAGCGGGGACACACCCGTTTTGAGTGCCGGAACGCGTACCGGAGATTCTGCTCGCGGTGCGGACGCGACGGAGTGCTAACCCGGGAGTGTCACCCGCCGGGAAACGGAGCACGGGCCCCGTCGCCGAGGAGCGAGCGCCGGGCCCGCTAGACGACCTGTCGGGGCGAATCCGATACACGCCGCGTCCCGTGTTATCGGTCCGAATCCTCGGCCGGAGATTCGATGCCCTCCTCGACACGGGCTCACAGATATCCTGCGTCAACGAGGACGTCGTGGCCTGGGCGCAGGAGCAAGGGAGATTCCCCGCGGAGCACCGCGCCGGCCTCGTCAACCTGGCCGACGGAACCGATACGCGTCCGACGGGTCGCATCCGCCTGCCGTTTCGAGTCCGACACCGGGAGGAAACGGCCGAGTTCACCGTACTACCGAGGATGGGGATGCCGGTGCTCCTCGGCATCCACGCCCTCGCCGCCCTGCGCTTGAGGATGGAGCCGCCCGCCGAAATCGCCGCCCGGGCCGAGGAATACCACGCCGAGCCGTGTCTCGAACTAGGACTGCGGCCGCTGCCGGAAGACGAGCGAGAAGCGTTCGACCGATTCCTCGACACCGAGCTGGAACGCTTCAACGCCGTGACGGGTCGTACAACGCTCATACGGCACCGGATAAAGCTGCTCGACGAGACGCCGGTCAAGCAGCGGTACCGTCCCCGGAACCCGGCCATGCAGGCTATCATCAACGGAGAGGTCGCGCAGATGTTGCGTGACGACGTCATCGAGCCATCCAACAGCCCGTGGAGTTCGCCTGTCGTCGTCGTGAAGAAGAAGGACGGCCGGCCGCGATTCTGCGTCGACTTCCGCAAATTAAACGAACGGTCGGAAAAGGACGCGTATCCGCTGCCGCACATCCAGGCCACATTGGACAAACTGCGGGGGGCCAGGTTCCTCACGACGCTGGACCTGAAGAACGGATATTGGCAGGTACCCCTGGAGCCCGCGAGCCGACCGCTTACCGCCTTCACCGTTCCAGGGCTCGGCCTGTTCCAATTCACAGTGATGCCCTTCGGCCTACACTCCGCGCCCGCGACCTTCCAGCGCCTCCTGGATCGCGTGATCGGCCCGGAGCTCGAGCCGCACGCGTTCGCCTATCTGGACGACATTATTGTCGTCAGCCGGACCGTGGCCGACCACCGACGCCACCTCCACGACGTTTTCCGGCGCCTGCGTGCGGCCGGACTGAAACTGAATCCGGAAAAGTGCCGATTCTGTGTCGACAGCCTCCGGTATTTAGGCCATATCGTCGACCAGCAGGGCATCCGGACCGACCCGCAGAAAACCGCAGCCATCGCCCAGATCCCGACGCCGAAAACAATCAAGGACATCCGCAGATTCCACGGGATGGCCTCGTGGTACCGGCGATTCGTCCCGAACTTCGCGGAGGTCATCGAGCCGTTAACCCGCCTGACCCGCAAAAACGCCAGATGGCAGTGGACCTCCGCTGAGGAAACGGCGTTCCGCACGATGAAGGAACGCCTCGTAGCCGCCCCGGTGCTGGCCTGCCCAGATTTCGAACAGCCTTTCACGCTCCAGACCGATGCCAGCGACTACGGGCTGGGAGTCGTACTCACGCAGGGCCCTGAGGACGACGAGAGGGTGATCGCCTATGCCAGCCACACGATGAGCGAGACCGAGCGCAAATACAGCGCCACCGAGAAGGAGTGTCTCGCCGTGGTCTGGGGCATCCGGAAGATGCGGCCGTACCTGGAGGGATACCGCTTCACCGTCGTCACCGACCACCAAGCCCTCAAATGGCTCCGCCAACTCGACAGCCCGACCGGCCGCCTGGCGAGATGGGCGTTAGAGCTCCAACAGTACGACTTTGAGGTGCGGTACCGACCCGGAAAACATAACCACGTGGCGGATACGCTGTCCAGAATCCCGCCGCCGCCCGGAGTGAACTCGCTCCGACCGAAGCAGCACACCGACACGTGGTACCAGAAGAAGCTTGCCGCCGCCCAGACCGACCCAGCCGCCGAACCAGAGTTCCAGATACGCGAGGGGCGCCTCTATAAACGCATCCCGCACCAGCTCGATTACAACGAGCCCGAGCCGAGCACGACGTGGAAGCTGTGCGTACCGAACGAGGACCGCCCGGCTATCCTGGCCCAGTACCACGACGACCCCACGGCCGGTCATCTGGGAGTCGCCAAAACCATCGTGCGCCTGGCGCAACGATACTACTGGCCGGGGATGTTCCGGGATGCCGCCCGCTACGTCCGGAGCTGCGAGAACTGCATGCAGTTTAAGATTCCGCCGCACCCGTTACCAGGACAGCTGCACGCCAACCCGGGGACCGAACCGTGGCACACCGTCTCCGTCGACCTGATCGGCCCGCTGCCGCGATCCCGACAGGGCCACAGGTGGCTGCTGGTGGCCATGGACCGTTTCACCAAATGGGTCGAGCTCACCCCGCTCCGGAAAGCCACCAGTACCGCCGTCGCAGCTGCGATCCAGAGGGAGGTAATCCTGCGACACGGAGCCCCACAGATTTTAATTTCAGATAACGGCCGTCAGTTCATCGGAGAACCCGTGACCGCCCTGCTGAAAGCCGCCGGGACCCAGCACCGCCGGACCCCGCCGTACGCGCCCCAGTGCAATCCGGTAGAGCGAGCCAACAAGGTCGTGAAGACCATGCTCGCCCAATACACCGGAAACCGCCACAACCGCTGGGACGAGAAACTGGACGAGGCCAGATTCGCAATCAACACGGCGTGGCACGAGGCAACCGGGTACAGCCCGGCGTACCTCAACCAAGGACGGGAACTCCGGCCACCGGGGTCGACCACCACGGAAGGAGCCGCAGCCCCCCCGCAGCAGCGGTGGAAGAACCTCCGCGAGGCCCAGGAGCTGGCCCGAGTACACCTGGCCCGGGCGTTCGACCGACAGGCCAAATACTACAACCTGCGCCGGCGAGATTGGAGGCCCGCCCTGGGGGACACCGTCTGGAAGAGGGAGCATACGCTGTCCAACAAAGAAGAAGGCGTCGCCGCCAAACTCGCGCCGAAGTTCAGCGGCCCGTATACCGTCGGGCGCGTCGTGTCACCGGTCATCGTGGACCTGCGCGACCGGGCTAGACGATGGCTGCGCCACATCCACGTCCGGGACCTCAAGGCCGCAGCCGGCCCTGCCGACGACCCCGACCACACCCCGGAGGAAAGCGCCGCGCGCGAGCGCCGCCCCTCCCTCGCGGGACCCCCCCGACCACCCACGCCCGCCCCCGCGGACAACCCGGTTCCCAGGCGTCGAGGGCGCCCCCGGAAATTAACAGCCCCCGTTCATTTCTGCTCAGGCAACTCAGGACACCACGGAATGGAGGGCCGTAGGGACCTCGCCGACCGGCTCCGCGAGCTCCAGCTCGCCGCCGACCAGCCGACCACCAGGGAACGCCGCCGCAGCGACGACCCGACGACCCCGGCCGCCGACCCACCCGCCGAAGAACCGACCGCCCGGGATGGCCCCGTGCTACGAAACTGGGACTCCCTCACCACCCTGGCGTCGGTGCCCGACGAGCCGCCGCCGGTAGCGTACTGGCTGGGTCAGAGCCCCTGGCCCCGGCTCACCACCCCGCCCAGCTCCCCGGGCTGGTGGACCCCGACGCCGTCACCGCCGCCGCGGGACAACCAAGGAACTCGCCGTCGCAGGACGAGGAGGAGGCGCCGAGCGGGTCGCGCCGACCGCCAGCACGCGACCCTGAGCCACTGGTCGGACCCCCTCCCACCGGAAGTCCTGGGGAGGCCGGTAGGGCCGGACCCCGTCGGGGCGCAACCCGCCCCCGCCGTCACGGCCTGGGCGATCACGGAGCCGCCCCCGCCGGAGCAGACCCCGCGCCCGGTACCGGCGCCGAGGCGCCGACCGATGGCCGCCACCCCGACCCCCGCCACACGGACGATCGGGAGCCAGACGGAGGACGCCCCGCCGACCCCGACACGCGCCGCAGCCACGCCAGCCCGGGCCCCGGAAACCCCGAGGTCACCCCAGGGACCCACGACCCGGCGCCGCCAGGCGAGACCAGCGGAAGGAGTGACGCCCCCCAACGGGGGATGCCCGATCCGCGACGCGGACCGCCCCCAGATGCAGTGGGACCCGGTCCCCTTCCAGGGACCACTCCCCACGTTCCCGAGCACGTGGTTTTTGCTGCCGACGGGCCGACAGGCCGAGGTGCCGCTGCGGCTCATCGCGCGAGGCCGCGCGTTTGTCACGGTACCGCCCGGGTTCGAGCGGTGGAAGCTGTTGTTTGGGAGCGATGGCCGCCTGACGCGCTGCATCCGCCGCCCGCCGGCCGTCCGGATCCCGGCCGAGCCGGCCCCACCACGCCGTCACCGCCAACCGGGACGCGGCCACGACAGTGCGTGAGGTGCGCGAGGACGTGGCCCCACGGGGCACCCGCGACGTCACCCCGGCGGGGGTGAACGGACGCCATATCCTAGGTTAAGTTAGGTTAAGTAGTGTACAGTGTTTGCTTAGGTTAAGTAGTGTTAAGTGTACAGCGTTTGGATAGGTTAAGTTAGATTAAGTGTACAGTGTTTGGATAGGTTAAGTTAGCTTAAGTGTACAGTGTTTGGATAGGTTAAGTTAGATTAAGTGTACAGCGCCCGCGTAGGTTAAGTTAGAGTAAGTGTACAGCGCCCGCGTAGGTTAAGTTAGATTAAGTGTACAGCCCCGCGTTAGGTTAAGCTAGGTTAGGTTTAGTACGTAAGGTCCCGTCCCGCCGAAGTAAAAAGACTGTCTCGCGCTCGCCGCCGCGACGTAAGGGGGGGGTGTAACAGACCTGGCTGCGCCAGGCCTGTTCCTGACCGCACGCGCCCGAATCCGAGCCCCGAACACGACCGACGGATACCGAGATCCGCCGGTACCCGCGAGCGCCCCCCGCGAGCCCCGTATCACCGAACCGATCTTGGCGGGAACCGGAACCCGCCATGATGCGACACCGGCGCGCCGGATGCGTGACGACACCGGAAAAGCCGGCCGCGAACCGTACCGCACCGCACCCCCTCGCCCGGCAAGACGAGAGAGACAAACCGGAAAACGCTCTCTTCGGTTTTCCGCCGTCATCGAGATAAGACGTGTTTTCCCGAGCCGTATTCTCCAGCCGCCGATACCGACCGCACGAATACGCCCGGACCCGCGCTGTCCCGACGCCGAGAAGCCGCCCGCCGATTCTCGAGAGTGTTATTGAATCCGCGGAGAACGAACCGCGAGTTTGCCGAGTTATCCGCGACCCGCGAACACCGACCTACGCCGCTGCGTTCCTGTCCACCTGGAGAGCCGCCCCGAACGCCGAGCGATCGAGGACCGGACCCAGAGTAAGTACCTAGCTTTCCCGTTAACCCGACCCCTCCGCTTCCGCCCACGCACCCACGGAGAGCGAACCACCCGCAGCCGGCCCCTCGCCGGCCGCTCTGGGGCACGGGTTCTCCGCCCGCCGAAATTACCCCGTTCCGGATACGCCGCCGCGTGCGGCCCCGATCCCGCCGTAACCTGAGACATGAACCGCGATCGCCGACCGTCGAAACGCGAAGCCGGGACAGTGACGAACGTTTGAAATACTCGCGTCGTTAATCACCCGTGCCCGACCGTCCGCGACCCCGCCGTACCCTCGCGTTATCCTGCGGGAACCCTGGCACGGCGAGCCAAATCCGGCCGCGAGGAAATACGTTGCGACGACATCCGCCGGGAAGCGGACTCGTTACAAATCAATCAACGAAAAATAAGCAGAAATGGATGATAAAACTGGATACAGTGCGTTCGGAAACGTTGCAGCTTCATGTAATAGCCCCTGCAACGTTCGTTTCACAGAGAGATCTGTTAGCCCAGGCAATATTATCCGACCGTAAACATCCAAATATAAATACCAGCTTTGCATGTTCGTGGTTTTGCTAACCATCAAAAGGCTTTTGCACCGTTATCCGGACAATGAAATTTCTCTCTGGCTACGTAGAACTGTAACCACGGTCATTGCTTTTATGCTTCCCCGGTAGATGCATTGTTCGCAAACTATTCCATCAATCCTCAACTCGATGGATATTATTGCAGAAGTGCGGTACGATTGCAGTAGAACCTTTGCCTTTCAAAGGCACAGAAACAATTTTATCAGTTGTTATTTCAAACAAAACGCATTTCAGCCTGTAATGAAAATGTAAAAAAACACAATAGAATGGAAGAATAAACTTCGTTTCGGAGGAAGGGTGCACGTGTCTGTCCCGCATCAGCGAGCACATTATTATCACGTTTGTCAATACTGCGGAAGAGAAGCGCCGCGGCCGGATTACGAGCACTTTGCGTACACCGTGCACACGAGTAATTTTATGGAAATCTCATTGTTTCATTTGTTTCGTACCGGGGACATTTGCAAAGAGAACAAAAGCGCGCGCACAGCTGCGAGCACGTATATTTTAATTCTTGAAGTGATAACGGTCGGTTAATTAAAAACCTGGCACGCCTCGGGCTCCGCTTAATTGATCATTCGCCGTATGATTCCCCTTCCGCAAACAATCGAGAAATCGATTCGACTATTCATCGAAGCGGTGGAACGGGACGATGTGCGTCATCCGATCTAGGAGCTAAGGGTAGTCTCGTGACTTTTGCGGAGTCAGAAAACTCGGAGCCAGGAAAAACGATTTTTCGCCTATTCTTGTCGGTAACGTGGTCGCTCTATCTTATCGCGAATCTACGGAGTCTTAACCTCAGATCCACCTCCATAATCCGCAAATTGTCCTAAGAAGTGCACCGTTTTGCTAGCTTTTGCTACGGTCAACTAATCCTTTTCGGAGAAAGGAAGATTTTCATTCTATTCACTTTAACCCTTTGCGGACGGGGGCGCTCGACGGGCGAGCGTCGCTGTGGACGATAGGTATTGGAGCGCGCAGTAAATAAAGTGTTCAGGTCGCACGTTTGTGTTATAAAATCTAAAGCTTTATTCAAATAACATTTTTATAAAATCACAAAGAAACAAATTTAGTCGTCTTTACATAGGCGATGTTTTATATTCGTGCATTGTGTGATATAGTTCGAAACAATCACCTATGTGCAAGGCCGGCTTAGCCGAACACGTAGCACAATAGTACCTCGACTCTCTCCTTCCGTGTTTTATTTTTCGATTAGAGCAGACGACGCAATCGTTACTTCTTCCTGTCTCATCTCGCCTAATAATATGTAGAAGGCCGTTGAGCCTTTCTGCTGTTCCAGAAGTCGCAGGAGCCTTGCGACTAGCGTCTCGAAAATCGCCAATCAATTGACCTACCAAGTGACGTACAAATTGTAAATGGGATAACTTTTTTTATGTTGTATGTCTTGTGATGTTCTTCATGTAATAGATAGGAATTTATCACTGAAACTTTCAATCCCCAAAAAAATCATTTTCGCCACCATTTTTGAGACTTTCTCATGAAACAGTACGTGCCTGTGTACTGATCTGCTTTATCTACCCCACCCATATATTTATTATAATTTATAACCACGTCTGGCTTCAGATGTTATAAGATGTAAAATATGTGAAAAAATATGTGAAAATGTATAAAATGTATGAAAACTTTGCTGGTTTCTCTGGTAGTGACACTGAAAGACTGACGCGGCAGACTGAATTCGTTCTGAACCTACCATGGTCTCGCATCGTAAGTTTACACTACACGGAAGATAAGATCTTATCAATACAAAGACTATATGCCGACACTCGTCCGCAACGGTAAAAAGACTTGGGCGGCTATTTGCCGACACTCGTTCGCAAAGGGTTAATCTTCGACCGTGGCAAGGTCTGCCTGTCGGGGGAACGTAATCCCGGTGAACACATTAAATACGACGAAGCGTTTAATTCATACGACCGTGAGCCAGGTGCGGCAGAAAAGCCGGCTAACATTTTTTGCTGGCAGAACTGCAATATTTGTAAGAGCAAGAGTGCTGCTCTTCGTTTGTTCAGTGGTGCTGTTCAGTTCACTTGAATCTCAAATTATTAATTCGAGCAGAACAAATTTTAAAACAGACGCTAAGAGCGCACAAGGTCTCACACTGACATAGAATATTTTTCACCAATGGACGCCATGATAACCAGTTGCGTAGCAATGTACACACAGTTCGAACGTGAATATCGTAAAAATAAACACTGGAGAAGAGCCAGGTACCTTTTAACCCTTTGCACACGAAGCCATTTTAACTGCAAAACGAAAAATTTCTTCTAGAATATTTCCCTTCTATATATATTTTTTCATGCTATACATACGAAAATGGTAGAATTTACTGGTGCAATACTGAAATGTTTAGTAAGGCTATAGCCGGTTTTGGGGGTCAAATGTGCCCTGGAAGGGATTTTATTCCAATTTGCGCCATTCGATAGCCTACCAAAAAAGATACCTTTCAACCAAGTTTTAGCCCTATAGCACATCTGTAAGGGTAGTTACAGAGGAAAAACGAAAATCCAGTTTTTGGCCCATTTTCCCCATTTAAAATTCTGAAAAAAATCTGACACGTTTCGGACACCAAACCACATACTTTGAGTCGTTTTCAGATTTTTCGGTTGCAAACTCTGGCTGTAAAAATCGAAAAAATGCAGATTTCATATGGAAATCGAAGAGACACTAGAACAGAATTAATTTAGCAATGAGATATTGCCCTAAGCATTATGCTCAATTTTTTTCAAATTCCTGCGATTGGTGCGTCATAGTAAGAAAAAATAAAAACCACTTTTTTCGGCGTTTTTTCCGTGAAAAACTAAGTTATGATTATCGTAAAAATATATTATGTAATATTAAACATCTCTAAGTTCAGGGAAACATCGTCCAGACTTTAAAAATTGCGTAATACAAAAAACAACAATTATACTACGCAGGATATATCCCAATATTTCGAAGGTATTTTCAACGGCGCCGGTTGGTGCAGTAGCTATGGACCAGGTTCGGATCTCGCCCGGGTCCAATTTTTTTTTTCTTTAATTAGATGTTTTTTCGATTTCTAACCGTATGATTGTTGTTACGCTGTTGTAAAAACATTTTTTAACTATGTTTAAACTATTTTTTAATAATTTTCCGGAAAAATATTTTTGGAGTACTTTCGGCCTTTAGTCATCTACGGGCTGTATTACTTATCTCCTTAACATTTTTTTTACATGGATTAAGTGCATCGACTTGTCTATTAAATCTTTTATCTTTAGTCGGCACATTACTTATTGTTAATAATAAATCTAGTGTTATATTGGGGTCGGGAGGTATTGTTGTATATGTTTCTGTCAAGTAAAAATATTATTAGGGATATTATGAAAACGAGGTTTATGCTTCAAAATTTGCCCACGTCCCCCCCTTTTTTTCCGTGGGGAAAATGACGTTACGCATACCCCGACCCCCTGGGGGGAGTCGGGGTTATGTGGGACTACCCCTTGGGGAAAGATCCCCAAGGGGCTACCCACTAAAAAACCCACGCCCACCTAAGCTAAATGGAAGGTGCCTGGATCACGCGTGTACTCAACAGGACACCTCCCAGCTATCATCATACCCCGGGGGAGGTTTTAACCTCCCCCACTGCCTACGCTATAAGACCCCGGGCGGAGGGGCCCACCCGGTGTCCCCATCCCTGGAGCCTTCGGATTGAGCTTCCCGAGGCGGCTGCCGTCCTCTCCAGTCGGGGGGCGAGGAGCCCGAAGTGTCCTTCGAATCGCCAGCGGCCGTCTATGACCAGGCCCAGGTACCTCATCCTGGGCCCGATCTCGACGGAGGTTTTAGCGACGCGAATCCGGAGGTCTTGACCACGGGGTAGCCGCCACGGCCGAGGCGATCCATACCACCAGATCGCCTCGGTCTTTGCGGCGGCCACGGTCAGCCCCATCCTCCGAATTCGCCCGACCATGCAGTCCAGGACGGCCTCACCGTGGTGCCTGGTCCTCCTCCAGTCCTCCCCCACGGCATAAATCAGGGTGTCATCTGCATAGCAGATTTCGGGCATTCGGCATCATGTGACCGAATAATGAAAAATGTTGCTCGACAACGCAAAACTAGGACCTGCCTGGTGGCAAACGCTCTAGATTTATCCTTCATCTACCGCATTTGACCACTGACATGCCCCATCTTTACATTATCGAGCCATAAATTGACGCCTCCCGAACCCTTGCAATCTTGTACGATCTAGCGTTGTGTGCGGCACACCATGGCACACGCACACGGCACGCACACTGTGGCGGATCAAGGCCACCTGGGAAAGCTGGACCTTAACGGTTGCCTATAATAAGTAACAGTTTGCGGCGTATGATAACGATTTGAGGGCAGCTGCCGAATACACCTGCGAGAAGCTGTGTTTCGGGTACGATAAGCGCGAGCGACCGTCCATCCGTCGTGTATTTTGTACAATCGTGCGGGCTTCTCGGACCACCGCTGCCGGGTTTTGCCGGCAGCTTTTTGTAACACCCGAACGACAATAAATGTAAAGTAGAAGCCCACTTTCGTGTGTCGTAATTCTGAGCAACTTTCCCGCCGCGGGGAATGCCCCGTCCTTCTTTCCCGTAGAACCCTGACCCGTGTAGGGGCTTTCCAGGATATCGCGCGGTACTCGTCGAATCGAGATCGCGGCGGCCGATTCGCGTCTTAGCGTAATTTTTCGTGTGGCACCGTCCTCGTGCCTGGCGCCCGTTCTGAGTACCGAACTTGAGAGAACCGTCGCGAAAATCGAGTCGACGAGACGCCGCACAGTGGTGCCAAATGGCCAAAAAACGGCAAAAAATCTATAAAAACGAAACTATCCAACGAATTTGTTTGAATGTGTTGAGAGATTGCCACAGGTACAACGCTTATTTGGCAAACAAATTTTTGTAAAAAGTTGTCAACATTAAGTAATATGTGCTAATCGAAAATCTCTGTTTTCTGCCCATTTTTTATTTATGGAAGCATACAACAAATCCTGTAATAGATTTTGGTCTGGAACTAATCGTTTTGGCAAGGTGTAATATTGATCTAACTTTGTGCAAAAAATCATGAGACCCTTCGAGACCCTTTCGCCACAATTTAAGTTTAAATATCAACTTTCAGAATTTCCAAGAGTGAATTTTCCGGACGTTACGATTATTTGATGTTCCAGGTGAAATTTTTTAGGAATATTTCTAAATAATAAAGAAAAATGAGAAGTGCATACGATTTATTAATTTTTTATGTATAAGAAAATATTTAATAACAATTTTTTTTATCTGACATAAATTATTGTTACAGCGTTCATTGGAGCACTACCACAAAATACCTGTTGCATTATTGCGACAGTAGTCCAGTGAACGAAAACTTTGTTTATTTAACATACAAAATTGTTATTAAATATTTTTTTATATGTATGAATGTCATTTTTTTTTATTATCTGATATGTATCCCTTAAAAATTTCACCTGAAACATCAAATAATCGTGACTTCCGCGCGATTCATTCTTGGAAATTCCGAAAGTTGATATTTGAACTTAAATTGCGACGAAAGCATCTCGAAGTATCTCGTGATTTTTTGCACAAAGCTAGATCAATATTATAACTTGCCAAAACGATTAGTTCCAGATCGAAGCTTTTCAAAGGATTTTTTGTATTCCGCCATAAATAAAAAATGAGCGTAACGCAAAGGGGCTTCAGGTTAGTCCATATTACTTAATGTTAAACAACTTTTTTTGGAAAACTTTTTTTTCCAGTCAATAGTTAAAACCATTTGCAATGACCCATATGATTTGTAGACCCCATAGTATTCAATTATAGGCGGAGTAATTACATAACTTTCGCACTGAAAACTGATGGATTCCCAGGAGCGAGGAAATGGTTATTTACCATGCGTATATCTCCGTAAAAATTTTTTTCAAAAATCTGACTTTGGCACATCATGCACGCACTATTAGGATATACAGAAATAATTTTTTTTTATAAAAATCGAAAATTTATAAAATGGACTTTTTGCCGCCTTGGCACCACTGTGCGCTGTTTGTCCCGGGTGGACCACGTTTCGCGCGGCCGAACGTGGCCCGGCCTCACGGTCTGTAAAAACCCGCCGTTGCCCGGGTTTTTCTCCCGTCGGACGGGCCGAAAATCAGGGCAACGTGACACCGTACAAATTCGTTATTTAATACTAAGATAAAGCTACGAATGGCGTGTTTCAGCAAGAGACTCGAAGATGGCCGCTTCTTTTGTTGACGTGCCCATCCTGCTGTGCTCCCTCCTGGGTCTGCTCGTAAATGGGTTCAACCAGCTCGTGATCCTGTACATACATAAAGAGGTAAATATTTAAAAAATAGAAAACTCCCTACAGATAATATATACCTATTACTATAAGGACTGCCAATTACAGTGAAATCTCGTTGTTTGTCAGTCCGCCGTTTTTACTGACAAGATACGAAATCGGAGGTTCTCGCCGAGCGTCCCATTTGAACTACACAGGGAACGCTGGAAACCGTCGTACCGTCTTCAAGTCATAAGAAACCTATAACTTGAAAACGCTACTGACGTGAAAACGGCGAAAACAGCAAAGGTCAAGAGCCGTCGTCGTCGAGAAGTGTGCCACACATTGTCGGCTATATCGGTGTGAGACCAGAAGACTAATCGAATCCAGTTACAAAACTTCTTTATTTGTCATTATTTTTTTTATGAAACTTTTACCAACATATTTACCAACATGTTTCTGATTAAAACTAAACCAAATATGATATAATTCCGATGATATATACTTGTGTAATGGACGATGAAATATGTAGGACGATTGTGTTGTGTCTTGACATGTTCTATGCCTTTAGTATAATTTCGTGGTTAGATCGTGCATAACTCACAGACGATAATCGTCCGTTCGCTGCACCAGATATCCGGTGGGACATATCAAACGCCCTGGTTGGAAATTATGGAGGTTGTGTCTGACATGTAATTGCTTCGACAGCACATATATTAAATTTGAAACGATACAGAGAAGATTAGCATGGTCCCTGCGCAAGGATGTAACCGTTCTTTCCTACTGTTTCTACCGATTCGCGTACGCTGTTACTCGAATCTCTACTTCGCGTCTCGGGACTATCCCTAACCGTCTCGCAGGGCCGGTTACTACCCTAATTTCTCGAAGCTTGCACGTTCGCGAGCAGGAATGGATTCGTGCCTCCAGGCACTGGAAAGCGGCGAGGTATGGACGAGTTAAATGAGATCTTCGTAGCCCAGATAAGGTAACAAAAAATGATATATTCTCGTAAGAACCATCGTGTGTGTTTGGATACAGTAATTCCAGGTACCGTGTGGAACAATGGGTCGGCCTCCCGTGCCGACGGCTCGCGACAAAGTATTATGAACGCGTGAAAGACGCTCGCGGTACGCTCGCTCGACTCTACGCCCGGTTTTCGGAATCGGTTTAGAAAATCACTCAGCACGGATCGCGCCCCGCGACAAGCAGTTCGTGACCCGTCTGACCGCCCCTACACTCGACCGGATAATCGTACGAGTGATCAGGATGGAGACAAACACGAAATCGCCGTCACTCCACGCTTCCAATGATTCTGCTCTTCGGCACGTAATCGTGGCCTCTAAGCAGTCTCGGGCGAGGCGGCGGCAGAGTGTCAGTGACCGTGCAAAGTCCGATCGCTCCTATCTGACCCGAAATCCGCGATCGAACGACGTCGTACCCGTCAGACCATCCAGGCACCTGGACGATATTCGGACAAGTGGCCTGAGTGGAGACGCACACTAAACCTTGGTCACTCCACGGGACGCACGAGTCTACCCTTTGGCATGATACATGGCCTCGGAGTATTCTCGAATATTGGTCACGGCAGAGTGTCCACGATCGTGCAAGGCGCGATCGTCTCGATTCAGTAGAGACGTGCACTAAACCTCGATTATTCCACGGGACCTATAAGTTCACCCTTTGGCACGATACGTGGCCTCGGAGTGATCTCGGACAAAGGTCACGACAGAATACTCGGGATCGTGCGATGCTCTTTCGTACCGATTCGGGGGAGACTCGCACTAAACCTCGGTCGCTCGACGGGACCCAGGAGTCTACCCTTCGGCACGATACGTGGCCTCGGAGCAAGCTCTGATAAGGTCACGACAGAGTAGCCGCGATCGTACGAAGTACAATCGCCTCGAATCTGGTCGAGACCCACACCAAACCTCGGTAATCCCACGGGACCCAGAAGAGTACCCTCTGGCACGGTGCGTGGCCTCGGACTACCCTCGATTAAGGTCACGGCAGAAGAACCCTGATTGTGCGAAGTGAAATAGTCTCGATCCAGACGAGACTCACAGAAAACCTCGGCAGTCCCTCGGAACCCAGGAGTTTACCCTTTGGTACGTTTCGTAGCCTCAGAGTACGCTCTGTTGAGGTTTCGGAAGAACCACCGCGATCATGCGATGATTGACTGTCTCGCTTCGACCCGTATAGTACGTACCGTATCTTTGCAACGATACTTATACGTACCCTATACTAATATTTACATTTGAAGGACGAAGTGAATCTACTGTGTCTGTTCGACGCGATGATCGCACGCTTCGCGACGCGTTTCTATCGCTGCGCGACGCAGTTCTCTAAATTTTATAAAATCGTGTCGTACCGACACACGGCGCCTTCCACTCGCCGTCACTCCTAAATCGTACTCGCGACTTGCTCGCTGCAAGTGATCTACGCTGACACTAGTAACGCCTCACTTCGGAATTGATAATTAAACATTTCTCGATCAATCTTTAGGCGAGTGAAAATTATGTAATTTCGTTGGACTACTACGCGGTCACGTCCGAGAGTCACGGAGCTTTATATAAAACGTTTCGACAGTGCCACGGCGCGGTTTGCGCTCGTGACTCCTCGGTTTGAGGCGCGTACGCGTTGAGAGCAGGAAGGACGGTTTGCCTTGCTCTGCCGAGTCGGTTTGACTCCTCGAACGGGTACCGTGTTTCGTCGAACAGACACTATTCTTAAACGCGTGTTTCTCGGACCGCTTCCAGACGTAGAGTGCTGGATCGCTGGCTCGCATCGACCTCCTTCGATCATTATCGAGTGGGGATCGATGCGTGCGCAACTCGACAAAGATCGCGATATCTCGCGATCCCTCACTATCTCCGGACTCGCGAACAACGTAGTATGGTACGGTGGTGGGGTCGTATCGCCGACCGATACGTGCGGTATATGTGTATGCAACCGACACGGTTACAAGGATAACACGCAAAATCGTGAAGCGTTCTGTGCTGTTGAGTACTCGCGTGATCCAGGCACACACCCTTTAGACAAAAAGTGGAAAAATTGCCATTTTTCACGATTTTCGACTTAAAATCGCATTTTTAATCGTTTATAACTCGTAAACGAATAAGTCAATACCGGTGAAATTTTCAGCATGGACATAACTTATTCGAGCGAATCAAATACATTCTTTAAATTTTCAATACAGGCTCAGATAAAAGAGCCTGAAAAAACCAACTTTTACTATTTGTTTGCGATTCCGACCAATTCAAAATTTTTTCAAAAATTTTTTACACCTCGTCTAATAAACTAATCCTTCTAACTTCTCAATAAAATTCAAGTCATTTGATCTAATTTTTAGAAAGTTATGTTGCTTGAAATAGTGTTGACTCAGTTTTGCTCGTTACTGTAAGTAAGAAGTGGCCGCACAATGCACAGATAGATGGATAGATAGATTATAATAGATAGATACATTATAATAGATAGATAGATTATTACTGTTTTTTTTTCCCCCGCGGGGAACAGAATTGCAGTCAATCACAGTCCCAGCAGACAGAGGCAGTGAACGTCCGGTGGTTCGACCGCCAACGAATAAACCCTCAGATGAAGAATTATTATGAATTATCATGGACAACCGATGATGTCGCACGAGGAGAAGTAAAAATGGGATTAGGATATATGTTAAAAATTCTACGCAGTAAGGTAGCACGAGAAACGACTCCAACTTTTCTTCCTGCAAGACTCGCAGATGAGCGTTCTCAGTTTACACGCTGAGAACAAACAGGAAAGGTGTCCAATTATGCCAAATTATAAGAAAAGACGCCGACTTCATGGTAAAAAGATCCTGTCGGCATACAGCTGACTAGTCAGGAGACATCAAGAAGATAAAAAGATGCAAGGTAGAGACTCCTGTGCCAGCATCTTTGAAAAACAAAGGATTGTGCATCTTATAAAAAGGGGGACCAACTCCTAAAATTCAGTTATAAACAGTCAGTCTGTCAGTCAGGAAATCGTGAACAATCAGTTATTCAGTCATAGTCAATAGTACAGTAGTCTCTTGTGAAGTTAAAATAGTTCGTTCAGTTGTTTCGCGACAAACCGTTTCAAAGACCAGTGTCAGCAGTCGGAGTATATTGTAACCGAATCCGAACCCGTGATCACGGTAATATTAATATTATTATTATTATTATTATAATCAAACTATTTGTAAGCACTCCAGTATATGCGCTATATAAACCATATTTGTAAAATCAAATTTGTAATCTCTGATTCAGAACCACACTTTGAATAAATCAATAACTTTGTTGTTTTCAAAATAAGGGTACAAAGTTACTTAAACGATCCTCAATTTCCCGAACCATAGCCGGTGTATGCAGGTAGGTTCGAAACTGCGTCCTATCCTCTTAAGATCGTAATTCATACCACTTGGGACGTAACACTATCAAAGCTTGCAAAGGACTATCTTTGTGTTATGGCAACATCTGTTCCTTCCGAAGGAGTATTCTCAAAGACTGGCGAAATAATTAGTAAAAAAAAGAAATAGATTAAAAGACAATATAGTGAATAAAATATTGCTTCTTAATATGTACAAAATAAATCCTTTATTATGTCTATTTCGTATATATTCGCTTTATCTACGTTTTTTCTTGCCGAAATGTTCCAGTATTTCCACTCGCAGCATTTCTATACTCATGTCAGGTCCGAAATCACAGTCAAATTTAAAGCATCGAGATATTTGAAGGAATCATTTGGCAATCGATACATATAGTATAGAAACAGCTTATAGTGATCATGAATAGATTACTTCTGCGAATTTGATTGCAAAGTGGAAGAACATTAACCCCTTCGACACGATAATTTCATAGGGTGGATAATAAAAATGCCCTTGTGGATTTTAACGAAAGAACCCTCCCCTGCCCTAAACAACAAATTCGGTAATTCAAAATAGGCAGAATTTTTCATCAAAATAGACAGTTTTTTGCGAATATCTCGGAAAATAAACAGATCGCCGCACAGTGCGGACAAATGGCCTGTTTTCGTGCACTTCTCGCAATTATTTATATACAGTGAGTGTAAAAAGTATTCGTACACCTCTTATAGATTTAGAAAACCATATATTTCTTTATGTAATTGTACATTCTTTTATAAAACAAAAACACAATTACGATTATTATATGTTTCAACTACAAAATGTGACATAAATAAATTAGCGAAAAGTTAACGTTAATGAGATATATTAAAAACAGTCTGAAGTCTCTAAAAATTAGCATGCAAAAAGTATTCGTACACGTAACAAATTTAGCAATAAACGTGTTATAATTTGCGAAAATAAATTAAATTAATATTTCGTTGGCTGGCCTTTCGACTGTATAATTGCGTCCAGTCTTCTTGGCATTGAATCCACTAAATTGGATGGGATTTCGTCTGTAATAATACACCATTCCTCTTGAACAGAAAGTTTTAATTGTTCTTTACTTGAAATATGCCGGGTTCGGAGTTTTTTTATCACGCAGATCCCATAAATTTTCGATCGGATTAATATCCGGTGATTGTGGAGGTGTTTTCAAATATTGCGGTGTGTTATAAAGCAACCACTTTCTTGTGTTGCGTGCTGTATGTTTAAGGTCATTGCCTTGAGTGAAGATAAAGTTGTCTTTTATACCCATTTTTTCTGCACTACTTACAATATGGGTTTTTAGTATGTTTAGGTATATTTTGTGGTCCATGATTCCCTCGATGAAGTGTAATGACCCCATTCCAGCAGCACTCATACAATCCCAAATCATAAACCGAACCTCCGCCGTGTTTTACTGTGGGACGTAGATTTTCTTTTTGTAGCTCTGTATTTTTCTTCCTCCAGACCGTACACTTGCCATCAGAGCTAAAAACATTAAATTTACTTTCATCAGTAAATATGACTCTTCGCCAAAACTCGATAGGCTTATTAATATTATTTTTCGCGAAATCAAGTCTCTTCTTTCTATTTGCGGCATTTATGAAATAATTCTCGCGAGCAACTCGGCCGCGGTATTCATTATTTCGTAAACAATTACGAATAGTGCTGAAACATACACTTACTCCAGCGTTGTTTGCAAGCTCAGCAGCGATCTTAGGGGCACTAATTTTAGGATTTGTTTTTATTTCACGCACTATAAAACGTTCATCGCGTAAACTAAGTTTTCGAGGGCGACCAGATTTCACTTTATTTTTATTGGTTTTTCGTTCACCATATCGATCTATAATTCCTTGTATAGTGCTGTGTGGCCTATTAATTGTTTTTGCTATTTCTCGCAATGATTTGCACTGATTATGCAGTTGTATAATAATTTTTCTTTCAGTCTCACTTGTTTCCTTATCTATATGACCCATTTTACCGAATGTTATAAAAATTGACTGGTTTTGCAGAAGGTTGCCACTAGACTGTTCATCAAAGACCCTGTCTGATTATTTGTCGGGTCCCGCTAAACCATAATATAAACAATCGGACGCCTTTCGAGTACATTCTAGTACCTGTACGAATACTTTTTGCGCGCCAATTTAGAGACACGTCTCATAGTTTCTAATTTTTCTCGTTAACGTTAAACTTTTTCAAGTGTATTTATGTGACAGTATGTAGTTAAAATATATAAAAATTACAATTATGTTTCGTTTTATAAACATGTGTGCAATTACATAGAGAAATACATGGTTTTTTAAGCCTACAAGAGGTGTACGAATACTTTTTACACTCACTGTATATACAGGGTGATCCACGCAATTGTTTTAAGTCATAACTCCGTTATTATTGCATTTACGAAAAAATTACGAGTATCACTTGCAAATTCTATGTCGCTGTTGACGCAAAGGACATGTTTACAAAACGTTACTTCGACAATTCCGACTTTTAATGGGGAAGACCCACCCTTGTCTCGTTTCGCGCAGACTATAGAGGACGGGTTAACGTTGATTCCTGAGGGTACGGAAACCGAGTATCTAGCAATTGTTCTTACTAAACTCGTCGGGCCAGCACGTAGAAGCACATTAGAGCACAAGTTTACGACCGCAAAAGCATTAATTCAGCACTTAAAGAAAAGATTCGCGCCTGGCAAAAGTTTGTCATATTTCCAAGTAGAAATCGCGAAGTTACGTATCCGCGAAGGTGAGAGCCTACGACAATACATCGATAGGACAAGCCACCTAGTCTATTGTACGCGCGGAGCCATTAAGGAAAAATACGAGGTCCACGCTGAAGAATTCATCAAGGAAATGGAAAAGGACGTTCTGGAAAACTTCATCGATGGATTACCGGATCGTATTGCCTTGAAGGTGTCGGCTCTCCTAAAAGATACAGAAAATCTGGAGGAAGCTTACGACGCTGTGCTGCAAATAGATAAAAAACTAAGAAATCGAAGACAATCGCCTCGGAATGAATCACCAGCAAGGTGGTCCCGCCGAGATTCTTTCGACCAAGATCCTCGTTATCGCGAACGTGAAGTGTCGTATCCTCTATCTCCGAGCAGATATGATCGACACAGAGATCGACGCACGAGACCATCTGGTTTTGAGGAGGAAAGAGAAGAACGCGCTTCTGCCTGGACCTTGCGTCACAGGAGCCCCTCACACTCCCCCTCTAATCGCTCCGAGTCATCAATGGGTGATGACGGAGAAAAACGGTATACGATTCTAAAGGGTACCGATAAAAATCGCATGTCAAACATGTATTGTTGGCATTGCGGAACTTCCGGGCACGACGGGAAATTCTGCAGGAATCGTCCCCGTAGCCCGCGATTCCGACGAGATTCGCGAGATTCGCGAGATTCGTCCGTGGAATCAAAGAAATTTTTAAACTACGATCGCGCTCACCGTACAGGCGACACGATGAGCGAAAAGAAAGAAGATCGCCCAAGATCCGTCCGCTTCGAAGAGAAACCCTCATCAAGGAAGCACCTGCACCACGGATAAAAATTACGATCCCAGAACTGGAATCAGGAACGGGAGAATTTTTAATTGACGGTGGAGCGTCCGTAAATTTGGTAGTCCTCGACGCTCTAGAAAGAACAGCAGAGATTTCACGAGAGGAAATCGAAATAACTGGACTCACCACAACCCCGATTTTCACCGTAGGGACGACAATTCTCCATATCCATGAAGCCCCAGCAATATTTTACGTAGTAAAACACCTTGCCATAGAAGCAGATGGACTAATCGGAAGCCCATTCCTAAAACAAGAACAGGCTGAGATTTCCTATTACCATGGAACACTGGTATTAAAGAACAAACCTATCAGGCCTATTCGATTTTCAAATTATTTAGAAGCACCAGAAAAACCAACTAAACACCGCATTCCAGCAAGAACCTCACAACAAATCGCTATTCACATAGCTAACCCGAAGATCAAGGAAGGCTACTTGCCTCGCATAAGAACACATGACCAATTGTACATAGGAGAAGCAGCTGTCATAAACGATCAAGGAAGGTGCCATGTTATGGCAACCAACACCAGCGAAGAAGACCTGGATATAGAAATAGAACCACAAATTTTGGAACCCTATGACATTGTAAGCACTTCGGACGAAGACATCTACTCAGAGGTACAAGGTCATGCTAATTTCAACAACAGAGAAGATAGGGCACAGGGAATCTCCCAAATGTTAAATCTCAAGCACTTGAACAAAGAGGAACTGTGCAGCATCACTGCTCTGTTAAAGGAGTTTCCCGACCGATTTTATCTCCCCGGAGATAAGCTAGGGAAGGCCTCCGATTTCAAACATTCCATACACACGACCGACGAAATTCCAATAAACACAAGACAATATCGCTATCCTCCGATACATCAACATGAGATAAAAAGGCAGATAGACGCATTACTATCCGAAGGAATAATAACTCCGTCGAAATCCCCATATAATTCACCTTTGTGGATTGTACCTAAGAAACCGGATGCACAGGGAAACAAACGTTGGCGTATGGTCATAGACTTCCGTGCGCTCAATGATAAAACAATTTCTGATAAATACCCGCTACCACAGATTACAGAAATATTAGATCGTCTCGGTGGAGCTAAGTACTTCTCCGTTTTCGATCTCGCAAATGGTTTTCACCAAATAGAGATGGACCCGAAAGATAGGCAGAAAACAGCCTTTACCACACCTAACGGACATTATGAATTTTCACGAATGCCGTTTGGTTTAAAAAATGCACCACCCACCTTCCAACGCCTCATGGATCAAGTACTAACTGGACTTCAGGGAACGGACGTGTTCGTTTACCTGGACGACATTGTGGTTTACGCATCATCACTACATGAACACAACGTTAAAGTCAGGAAATTATTCAATCGTTTACGAGAACATGGCTTAACCCTTCAGACCAATAAATGTGAATTTTTACGGAAAGAAGTTACTTACCTTGGACACATTATTTCAAGACAAGGAGTAAAACCTGACCCCAGAAAATTAAAAGCCGTCAAGGATTTTCCAACACCCACCAATCAGAAGAATATACAACAATTTTTGGGATTAGTAGGATACTACAGACGATTCATATCAGATTTCACCACTAAGGCAAAACCATTGATTAGCCTCTTGGGAAAAGGAATAAAATTCAAATGGACAGAAGAACAGGAAAACAGCTTTAAACAATTACGTGAAGAACTTTGCCAAGAACCTATTTTACAATACCCCGACTTCAGCAAACCATTCATCGTTACAACGGATGCATCAGAACATGCCATTGGAGCCGTGCTTAGTCAAGGCGAGATTGGAAATGATCTGCCGATTGCTTACGCATCGCGCAGCCTCAATAAAGCAGAGAAAAATTACTCGGCTACAGAAAAGGAATGTTTAGCTATGGTTTACGCTGTTCAATATTTCAGACCATATGTTTACGGAACCAAATTCACTCTTGTGACAGATCACAGACCTCTAGTTTGGCTACATTCTGTAAAAGATCCGACATCAAGACTCATGAAGTGGAAATTGAGACTTCTGGAGTACGATTATCAGGTTATCCATAAATCCGGAAAAACGAATATGAACGCAGGTGCTCTTTCACGCAACCCTACCATTTCTTGTTTACCACTTATTCCACGTGAACTTCGAGATCCCGATTTCAAGACCTGTAAGAAAGTACTAGAAAGATAGATAACGCGATATCGTTAACTTAAATAAATGTGGGCGTATTACAAAATACTATGAATCTTTATTCACGACAACTGTACACGACGACAGTCAGAATCAGAATGTCCTGCTGTCCCAAAAATCCTCAGCCGTGAGAACGCCTTCGACAGTATGCCCCCTTGTTTATGACACCCCCAAGCTAAAGGACTTTCCCTTGTGGAAGGGCAACGCGCTGACAAAAACCACATGGCCTGCCTCGACCGTTTGCTTACTTCGATTTTTCTAACATTCGGCCATACTGACGATAGATCTGTCCTCAGACTTACAATACAATTCTCTTTTTTTTTTGTTTACAAAACTTTTCGTTGTGTAGACTTGGCTGAAAATAAAGGTTGTTGTCGTAACACGATACCGTCGTATCGCTTACGATCAACTATGGATACCGTCGTATCCCTTCTTTCGTTTTTGATGCACGTTGCATCCTTTGCTCATCACCACCCTGCCTGAGACACTCTTTGTGTCCGTCCGGTTCGGTGTAGAGTCTTGCTTTATGATGCACGTTGCATCCTTTGCTCATCACCACCCTGCCTGAGACACACCTTGTGTCCGTCTGGTTCGGTGTCGAGTCTTACTGGGGTACCGTTGTAGCCCCGCGTGATTTTTCCTCGTTTGTCTAAGATACCGTTGTATCTATCCTTGGCATTGGGACACACCTCGTGCCTGAATGCCGTTGCATCCTTCTTTTCCTTGTATAGGTCCCGTCGGAATCGTGGTGGATAACACCCTTTGGTCGTCCTCCTCGGTCAGGTGCTTAGGCCGTTGCCCTCGCTCCTTGGATCTTGCCTGGTCGTCGGGCAAAGGTCCCTTCTCCCCCCTCTCTACCGTCCGTGTCTAGCTTACACCTTCGGCTTGTCTTTTCCTTTCTGTGAACATAGTCAAAATGTGAGATAACGTTTAACTACTTACTTGGCGACCATCTTTAGTCCCTGTATACATTGATAAAAGGATATATAAAAATCGCTTTTATTCAGCATCGTGGTCATCCCCTTGGATGGTAATCCACGGCTTCATCTTATCGGCTGCAACGACTGTTCGTAATCGTTTCACCCCTTCTCGTAAATCTTCTACGTCGTAGCGGTCATTTGGCAGCACCGCTCGAACCTTGAACGGTCCTTTATATTTCGGTAGCAACTTTCGGCTGCTCCCCGTTGCCGGTTCACTGGTTATTCGTACCAATACCAGTTCATCGACAGTATACCTGCGCGCTTCCTTTCGCGTACGGTCATACCGCTCCTTCTGCTTACGTTGATCTTCGGAAATATGTTTGCTCATATTTCCTCGCAACGCGGCCAAATCCAATCGATCTATTCCTTCTTGTACGAGACTCAGTAGTGTTCCTTCAGCTACTGTTCTCGTATCGCACCCGATCAATGCTTTCATCGGCGTCGTATTAATACTTTTGTTGTGCGTGGTGTTCATTGCACTCTGCACCTTCTTTACCTGGATGTCCCAGTCTCGTGGATCTTGACCTGCTGAGCTTGTCGCTAAAGCGTCAACGATAGTTTTATTATACCGTTCACACTGTCCGTTTGCCCTTGGTGTGGCTACCGCATTAAGTACGTGTTTAATGCCATACGTTTTGCACAGAGTAGCAAACCTTTGTGACGTGAAACTCGTTCCACGATCACTTATCATCCTCGTCGGAACACCGAATAAATACATAAAATTTAACAACACCTTTTCAGTGTGACGAGTCTTTTGGCTTTTTACCGGCTCCGCGATCATGAATTTCGTGAACGCATCCACCACTACGAGTAAATACTTATTACCCTTCTTACTCGTCTCGAATGGTCCTACATGATCTACATGCAACGTGTGAAACGGAATTGGGATCTTTTCTATAGTGTTTAATTTACACTGTTTCTTCCCTGACGTATGCTTGTAGTATGCGCAGCTTAGACATGCGTTTACGTACTTCATTACGAAACGTCGCATATTCGCAAACCAATAGTTCCGCTGTATCCGTTCCAATGTCTTCTCTGTGCTTAAATGTCCAGCGTCGTCATGGCATAATCTGCATATTTGGAGCCTAGCGTTTTTCGGAACAACCCACACGGTTTTATTACCTGTTAACCGTCGGTATAGCTTATCCTTTCTTAACGCATACTCTTGAAAATAATGTTTTGTTTCGGGTGACTTTTCGTTGTTGGCGAGAATTGTTCGGATCCGTGACAATTGCTCGTCCTGCATCTGTGCCGACGTTATCCATTCCGCCTCCGTAATGTCCACGTAGGCGACCTCAAGAGCGATTGGTTGAGGATTTCGGCTGAGTGCATCCACATGTGCCATCTTCGTCCCCGGTCTGTACAGGATTTCAAAAGTGTATTCTTGCGCTTCCAACCACCATCGTCCTATGCGTGGCAATAAGTCCTTCTTTGAAAAGGTTGTCCTTAACGCGTTGCAGTCCGTTACGACTTTAAATTCTATTCCCAGTAAATATACCCGGAAATACCGCAGAGCAAAAACTACTGCCATTGTTTCCAATTCATAGGAATGATAGCACCTTTGGTCCGCTGTTGTTTGCTTACTGAAATAAGCAACCGCTGTCAACTTTCCGTCTTCTTGTTTTTGCAACAATATTGCTCCGACACCCAGAGAACTCGCATCAGTATGAAGTTCGGTAGGTCGAGCTGGATCGAAGATACATAACACCGGTCGTGCTGTTAATTTCTTTTGCACCCGTCGGAAGGCGTTTTCCTGCGGCTCCTTCCATTGCCATGGTACACTCTTGCGTGTTTAGGTGACGTGGGGTAAATGAAATGATATGTGACGCGATGGTTTCACGGGTAACAAAAAATATAGTTTATTCACGAGAACTGGTTAACAATTAACAAATAATAAAGACTATAAAACACAACGAGAAAACTTGAGTCCATGAGAAAAATGCGAAGACCAAAATATACGGAAACTCTACGTCGCGTATAACAAAACCGTCGCGGGTGACTCAGACTAAAACTCTCTGGAGCTATCGTTCTCCGCGAGAGTCCAAAGCTTTCTGCCTTTCTCGTTTCTGAGGCGCGTTAAATAATGTCCCCGAAAAACCGTTAAAATTGGGAGAGGTTCTCCACCCCCACAAGGGCATGGAGAAAGTTTCCTCCCCCACACATTGCATCCGGGGACTTCACTCTTAAGGGTACTGTAACGGTCGAGCCGAGGTTCTGGCAATCGTCACTTAAATGACCAAGCCCTCAACCCGACCTCCCATGGTACGCACTTGAGAAGGATGGAATTTCCGCGTCCGAAAATTCCACGTTCCCACGCACCATGGTCGCCACAGTACCCCCTTACCAGTGAAAACGCCAGTTAGAACGAAAGAGAAAAAAAAACTAACTAGCTGACTGGTAATATTTACAAAGTAAGAGCGTTTTGCTATACACTAGCTTGCGCGTAGTCGCAAGTGCAAATCCGGCTCATTTACTTAAGGTACGCGCCTTAAATCTACGAAAGAAAAAAAAAAAATATATATATATATACGGCAAGAAAGAAAAATTAATACGACTATACGCGTAAAAAGAAAAAAATTGGATACGTATAAAACACTAATGCTAACTGTACAATTTACCCCGGTAAGGATAAAAACAAAAATACATCTAGGACCTAAAATTACTATATACAAGATCTTGAAAAAATTAATACTACCTAGTACTACTATATACACAGTCTTAACGACTATACATATCCATTTATTGCCGAAAAAAAATAATAAAGAAAAGTAATACATATACGCACTCATACAAATATATACACGTGTTGCTCAAACACCGTCTAACGTAGGCCAGCCTGAAAACGATCAGGGAATCGAACTCTTCTACCTGACCGTCGTAAAACAGGTCTGTCCTCCGTACGGTGTGTTGCGGTCGTGTCGGTCGTACTGTGTGTTACTGTTGTATCGTCTGTCCATGTGCAAACGATAGTTTGCGGAGGGTTTTCGTCAATGTCATCGTTCAAAATGAAAGCCGGTTTCAACCTGTCTATTGAGACCCTGACTTCCTTGCCCTTGATGTCGATGACGAACGTTTTGTCTCCGCGTTTAACTACACGAAATGGCCCATCGTACGGCGGCTGTAACGGACTTTTAACCGCGTCGTGCCGCAAAAATATATAAGGGGACGTAGACAGTTCTTTAAAAACAAACGTCTTACGTGTACCGTGGCGCGTGGCTGGCGATGGCTTTAACTTCCGGAAACGTTGCCGAAGCCGACTCACAAAATCCGATTGTGAATCTTCCCGACCCGTGACAAAGAATTCTCCCGGAAGACGGATGCCCGAACCGTAAACCATTTCCGCGGAAGACGTTTTTAAGTCCTCTTTATGGGCTGTGCGAATACCGAGTAGGACAATTGGTAATATATCAACCCAATTATCCGTCTCGTGGCATTTAATCGCTGATTTCATTTGTCGGTGCAATCTCTCGACCATCCCATTAGCTTGAGGATGATAGGAGGTCGTACGGAGATGAGATGCACCGATCATACGCGATAGCTCATAAAATAACCGTGATTCGAACTGGCGTCCTTGATCAGTGGTTATTCTCAAAGGAACGCCAAAACGACTAATCCACGTGTTTATGAGCGCTCTCGCGACTGTTTCCGCGTCGATCTCCGCGATAGGTATGGCTTCCGGCCAGCGCGAGAACCGATCGATACACGTAAGACAATATCTAAATCCCTGAGACATCGGTATTGGTCCTACAATATCAATATGGATATGTTCGAATCTGCCGGAAGGATTGTCAAAGTTGCCGACGGGGGCTGCGACATGTCGAGTGACTTTTGATCGCTGGCATGAAATGCAATGCCGTGCCCAGTCTCGGCAATCTTTATTTATTGAAGGCCATACAAAACGTTCTGTTATTAATTTCTGTGTTGCCCGAACCCCAGGATGAGAGAGTCCGTGCAACGAATTAAAAACTGCTCGTCGTAATGGCGTCGGAACAAAGGGTCTCACAGTTTCGTCAGTCGAGTCACAGTACAAACTAACATTGAAACCGGGGAAAAACGTCTTCTTTAAACAAAGAGCAGAAGAGTTCGATTCCAAGATCCCTCTCAGTTCTGGGTCGTTTTCTTGTGCTTGTGCCAGTGTGGTATGATCGGGAGCTACGGCTATTACTTCGACACGCGATAATGCATCGGCCACAATGTTATCCGACCCCTTAACATGCCTAATGTCAGTCGTAAATTGGCTAATATAGTCCAAGTGACGAAACTGACGAGGCGAACATTTATCCAGCTTTTGCTTGAAAGCAAAAGTTAAGGGTTTATGGTCGGTAAAAACTATAAAATGCCGACCTTCTACCTGGTGCCGAAAACGTTTTATGGCCATATAAATTGCCAGTAGCTCGCGATCGTACGCACTGTATTTGCACTGCGCGGCAGAAAGGGCTTTTGTGAAAAATGCCAACGGTTGCCAGTTCTCGCCTATGAGCTGTTGCAAAGCTGCTCCGATAGCATAATCGGACGCATCAACCACAACGCTTATCGGTGCGTTGGGTGCTGGATGTGCAAGCATCGTAGCGTTCGCTAAACTGGCCTTGACTTTCACAAAAGCCGTTTCTGCCTCTTTTGTCCATGGCACGGGTGAATTTCCCTTCTTCGACCCTTTTAATAATTCGTGCAGTGGTTTCATAAGACTAGCCGCGCCAGAAATAAAGCGGCGGTAAAAATTTACCATCCCGAGAAACCTGCGTAGAACTTTAATAGTGTCGGGTCTGGGAAATTCCCCGATTGCTTCGACCCGCTCAGGTAAAGGTTTTACCCCATCCCTGGTCACGCTGTACCCAAGGAACTCGATTTCGCTTACGCCGAAAACGCATTTCGCCGGATTGATAACGACCCCGTGTTGGTTTAAACGTTCGAATAAAATACGTAAGTGTTCCCGGTGTTCCGATTCGTTTTCGGACGCGATAAAGAAATCGTCTATATACGCGTACACGAAATCTAACCCCCGGGTAACTTGATCGACAAAACGCTGGCACGTCTGCGCAGCGTTTCTCAAACCAAACGGCGTAAACAAAAATTCGTATAAACCAAACGGTGTCGCTATCGCCGTCTTTTCAATGTCCGCGGGCGCGACGGGAATCTGGTTATACGCGCGAACCAGATCCATTTTTGAAAATACCCGTTTCCCGTACAAGGATTGTGCGAAATCCTCGATATGAGGTGGCGTGTACCTGTCTGGAACAGTGCGAGCGTTGAGCGAACGGTAGTCCCCGCATGGTAGGGTTTTGCCGTCCTTCTTAGGCACAAGGTGTAGCGGTGAGGCCCATGCGCTCTTGGAGGGACGAATTATTCCCTGCTGTAGCATCAGGTCGATCTCCGCCTTGGCCACCTTCAGCCGATCCGGAGCGAGCCGCCGTGGCTTGCAGAATACAGGTGGTCCAGGTGTCGTCTCGATGTGATGTACCACACTGTGCTTGACCGCCTCCCGACGAAATACCGTCGGTCGAGTCAAGTCCGGGAACTCCGCTAAGAGTCGATGGTACACCGTGTCGCTAATTATTGTTTTTACCGTCGGGAGGCCTTTACTCGCCGCACAACCACTCGCGTACAACTTCGTCGTCGCGTCGACTAAACGCTTGTTGCGCGCATCCACGAGTAAGTTGTAATGCGCTAGCAGGTCCATCCCGATTATTGGTCCGTCCACATCGGCCACAATAAAACGCCACACAAAACTGCGTCGTAACGATAGATCCAAATGCACGGTCGTTGTGCCATACGTGGCGATTCGCGTACCGTTTGCCGCGAAAAGTTCGGTATCGTCCTTCGGCAACCGGCCGTCGATACGCGATCGCGGGAACACGCACACATCCGCACCCGTGTCCACCAGAAACTTCGCTTTGGATCTATTGTCTGTTACGAAAATGCGGCCAGGATAGGGACCGTCGAGAACTGCCGCGTTTACGATCGACGGTTTGCCTCGTTTCCCGTCTTCCACATGCACTGGCCTTTGCATTTCGTGGCCTTTTCGCCCCACACACGATGGTACCAGCACAAACCATCATCGCTCTCGCGGTTTGAACTGCGGGATGACGCTCGCGAACTAGGCCGTGATTTACGCCGGTGTCCGCGGGACTCGCGTAAAACTGCGTTTAGTTGCAGCCTTATTTGCCGGATCTCCTCGCGAAGAGAATCGGTCTCCGACGAACCGCTTGCCTGGCTGCGGCCTATTTCCGCTATCCCCGTTCTGTTCCCGGGGATGTCGTGGATCCGATCGGCGATCTCTGCCAGCTTGATCCCTTCCTTGATTGACGTGGCGGCCAGGATCTGCTGCGTCTTTATCGGGAGACGGTTCCGCCAAATCTCGTTCAGGAATTCTTCGTTCACCACGGGTCCGGCGAGCCGTCGCAAGTGACGCAAAAATTGCGTTGGCGTACGGTCGCCAATTTCCTCCGTTTCTAGGAGTTTGCGGATCCGCGTGGTGTCCGAATCCGTGAGACGCCTCACCAATTCCGCCTTTAGAGTTTCCTACCGATCCACCGGGGGCGGGTTGAGGATAATTTCTTCCACCTCCTCGATGCTGTGGGTGTCTAGTCGAGCGACAACCAGATCGTATTTCTCCTGGTCACTTATGATTCTACCGACAGCGAATTGAGATTCCACATGTCTGAACCATAACGCTGGTTTCTGTGGCCAAAATGGTGGTACCTTCAAGGTGGTCGTGGCGATGTTGGCTCCACTAGCGTCCGTATTGTTGCTTTTTTCAGCCATTGTGAGAACGTACACAAACACTTATACCCCGTCGCCTATTTTACCAACGATCACGTCGGGGTCACCAGTTTTAGGTGACGTGGGGTAAATGGAATGATATGTGACGCGATGGTTTCACGGGTAACAAAAAATATAGTTTATTCACGAGAACTGGTTAACAATTAACAAATAATAAAGACTATAAAACACAACGAGAAAACTTGAGTCCATGAGAAAAATGCGAAGACCAAAATATACGGAAACTCTACGTCGCGTATAACAAAACCGTCGCGGGTGACTCAGACTAAAACTCTCTGGAGCTATCGTTCTCCGCGAGAGTCCAAAGCTTTCTGCCTTTCTCGTTTCTGAGGCGCGTTAAATAATGTCCCCGAAAAACCGTTAAAATTGGGAGAGGTTCTCCACCCCCACAAGGGCATGGAGAAAGTTTCCTCCCCCACACATTGCATCCGGGGACTTCACTCTTAAGGGTACTGTAACGGTCGAGCCGAGGTTCTGGCAATCGTCACTTAAATGACCAAGCCCTCAACCCGACCTCCCATGGTACGCACTTGAGAAGGATGGAATTTCCGCGTCCGAAAATTCCACGTTCCCACGCACCATGGTCGCCACACGTGTGAGACGCGTTAAAGGTTCCACAAGCGTTGCAAAGTTCTTGATAAATTTCCTGAAATAACTTGCTAATCCCAGGAATTGACGTACCTGTTTTACCGTTTCAGGCGGTGGCATATTTTTTACGGCGTCTATTTTTCGTTGACCCGGCCTCACCCCCTGTTCGCTTATTTCACGACCCAGGTACTCAATCGTCTCTTTGAAGAAAGAACATTTCTCCAACTTAAGGGTCAGGCCATGTGTTCGAAAGGCCTCCAAAACTTTCCGTAATTTTTCGATGCCTTCTTCTACCGTTTTCGAGGGTATGATGACATCGTCCAGGTAAGGGAATGCCGCTGTGTCCTTCAAATTTCCCAGAACCTTATTCATTAGTCTTTGAAAAACGGCTGGCGCGTTTGTTAAGCCAAAAGGCATTCGTAAAAACTCGTAGTGTCCTTCCGGTGTGACAAACGCCGTCTTCGCAATGGAATCTTCTGCAACTGGTACCTGGTAATACCCTGATGCTAAATCAAGACCTGTGAAATACTTATTGCCTCCTAGCTTGTCGATCTGGTCGTCAATGAGGGGTAAGGGATATTTGTCCTTTATGGTTATCGCATTCAATTTGCGATAATCCACGCACATCCTTGTATCCCCTGTCTTCTTCTTCACCAGCGTGATCTGGCTCGCATACGGCGAATCAGATTCTCTAATAATTCCATTGTCTAATAAATCCTTAATTATTTCGCGAACGATCTTCTTCTCCGGTTCCGCGAGACGATACGGGTGATATACTACCAGTTCGTCCGTAAGACATTTAATTTCCATTGCAGCCGTATTCGTTTTCCCTAAATCTCGCATTGACGACGATATGCAATCGCGAAATTCTTCGATCAATGTGACGCAAAGTTTTCGCTCCGTTTTCCCAATGTTCCCTAAATTTAATTTGGGATCTATTTCGACGACGTAAATATCCATTGCAGAAATAATTTGAGGCTTTCTTGAATTTCTGATATCGTTAAACGTGAGTTGGTTCCCCCGTTTCAACATTATCACGTGTTCTTGCTGTAAGAAATCCCTTCCCAGAATTACATCATGGGCCGTATACTCATCCGGTATAATAAATGAGTCTACGTCCGCCGTTACATTCTGGACTCTTATTGTAATC
Source organism: Halictus rubicundus (assembly GCF_050948215.1). Taxonomy (NCBI): domain Eukaryota; kingdom Metazoa; phylum Arthropoda; class Insecta; order Hymenoptera; family Halictidae; genus Halictus; species Halictus rubicundus. The sequence continues at coordinate 182,827 of NW_027488924.1, forward strand.
GGCGCGACTCTATTTATTATTACTGATCGATTAGCAAATCCCCTGAATACTGTATCGGTCACGATCTTCGTATCAATACAGAACTTTTCCGCTATTGACGAATGCATAATCGTACATGCGCTTCCGGTATCTACTAAGCTTTCTACCTTGTGACCGTTAACGCGAACGAATATTTGATAAATATTAGTACTGTTTTTAATGATCTGTACCACATTTACCTCTTATTGCCGGCAATCCTCCTGTCTGTGACCTAACTTCTTACACAGGCCGCATTCCGCTCTTGGCTTTCTGCAATCCCTTGCCATGTGACCAGTTTTGCCGCAATTGTAACATGCCACAGTCCGTGGCTTTTCGTTTACGCCGTACTTTGGTGCTGCTGGGCGAACCGCTACTTGGCGTTCCTGCTTCGTCTTCTTCTCGTCCTTACCAGGCATATTCCCCATCGCACACATCGACGCATATAAGTCGTTGGGGTCGGTGTGTTTCGCCGATCTCAATGTCCTGGCGATCGTTTCATCCGGTACGCCGAAAATCACCGTGTCCACAATCTTGTCGTCCGGCAAATTGATGTCCAGGCGCCTTATAAGGTTCAATTTTTGGAAGCAATAATCTCCCAAGGATTGTCCTGGCCTTGCTTCGTATAAATCTGCTTCCCGGAGCAATTTCGAAAATGGCATTGTCCGCCGAAATTGCGCAACAAGTAGCACTTTCGTTTCCGACCAGGTAGTCGCGACTCGCACACGCGTATCGTACCACTGGCGTGCGTGCCCCCGTAAACGTGTCGCGATTAACCGCATCACGCTGAGATCGTCCCAACCGAAACGCGACGCCAACTCATTCACGTGGCGAACCCAATTCTCAATCGAAAGATCCTCTTTCGATGGATCGTATATCGGGATTAATTGTTCATCCCCGGGACGCACATACTGCGGTGACTTTGCGCGCGACGCGGAGCTACGCGTGTTCAGGCTGTCTTCTTCCGCACGATCAAGCCGAACATTACGCGACTCAGAGCATTGTCTTCGCGGGCTTCGCGACCGTATTCGTGAAGACCGTACTTCGGGGCTACGCGAACGCGAGCTCGAATCCCGCCGTCGGGACACACGCGACCGTGTAAGCGAACGAGAGCGTTTTAAAAACTCCTCCATCAGATTTTCTAATTTATTAAGACGCGACTCCAAGGCGACGGGTGCCCTTTCGTCACCGTCACGGCTACACGATGCACGCTCCATATTCGAATTGTCTTGTCACGTACAACAAAGTTCACAAAAGTTCAGAGTTCAAAGTTTAAAACGTCTACACTTAATACTAGTTACTCACTAACCCTTACACTAATTGCACACTTTATAGTCTGGAGCACTTAACAGTTTGTACACAAATTGCACGTAAGTGTACTCCAAAAATGCGCACTTCACACACGGTTAATCCCGCTTCTGATATGTAAGAAAGTACTAGAAAGATAGATAACGCGATATCGTTAACTTAAATAAATGTGGGCGTATTACAAAATACTATGAATCTTTATTCACGACAACTGTACACGACGACAGTCAGAATCAGAATGTCCTGCTGTCCCAAAAATCCTCAGCCGTGAGAACGCCTTCGACAGTATGCCCCCTTGTTTATGACACCCCCAAGCTAAAGGACTTTCCCTTGTGGAAGGGCAACGCGCTGACAAAAACCACATGGCCTGCCTCGACCGTTTGCTTACTTCGATTTTTCTAACAGACCCAACTACCGAAGACACATGAAGACAGACCGGATTCAATTGGACAACGTATCAGACAATTACGTCGAGACCGAGAAAAACGACCGAAATATCAGGAAACAAGCAGTTCAGATGAAAGAGAAGAGCCCGCTCTTGGAAAAGTGCGACACTCTCCCATAATAAACAAAAATCGGTCCCTTCCGAGCCTATCTAGAGAAGTGTTGATGCCAGATGAAGACCAGGATACCACACACCAGTTTTTACCCGCAGCAAACTCCACAGAAATTTTTTCTACAGATAAGAACCAAAGCTTATCTGATGATTTAATTTCGTTTGAAGAACCGCTCGAAAATACAGTTATTGAAAATACAAACAATTTGCAAGTGGATCCACCTAATATACTGCAGGAACAATCAGACAGAACAGATGGAATTTTACAACCCACCATAATCCGGCTACCCACAAGCGAAACAAGTGCAAGGCAGTTACCTGACCGTACAGCAGACCCTTACCCATTCTTTGACACCGCTACCGACAGTTCTTCCACCGAAACTGACCTGGAAGCGCCGCCAGAACCAAAACAAAAGATTATCGTTTCTTCAAACACCCTCACAGCAAAAGAAGACAATTACGTGCACTTTATATCAGCCGACTGCAATTTAATAACTCCCATCGGAAAATTACTCTTGGACACCGAATTAATAAACAAACAGGAATTTCTAGCTGCAGGACCAAAGAAGGGACAAGTTGTAATTTCAAACAACGGATTATTTAAAATATTCAGCATAATAATTTCCGACAATTTTTATGATAAACCAAATAGAATGGACATAGTCAACGGATTGAAAACTCTCCAACCAGCTTTAAAAGAAAACAGGATCGAATCATTTCGAATATCAGCCACCGGAGATTTGCATAAATTGCCACTCAACGAATTTTTCAATACATTGGAAGAGACCTTCACAGAGCAAATTCCTCAAATCACAATATGCAATTGCATTATCACCACACCTTCTGCAGAAAATAGACAAGAGATTATTCACGAAGCACACGATAGTTTAATCGGAGGACATAAAGGAGTCACAAAAACCTACAATCGTATTCGAGCAAGATTTCATTGGCCACACATGCGCAATGAAATTCAAGATTACATCCGAAAATGCAAAAGTTGCCAGGAACAAAAATTAGTCCGTGTAAAAACTCGTCAGCCTATGCTGATCACCGACACACCTTTGGACGCATTTGATAAAATTTCTCTGGATACCGTTGGACCATTACCAGTCACACCAGGAGGCAATCGATACATTCTTACTATGCAGGATAATTTAACCAAATACTGTATTGCAGTAGCAATACCCAACATCCGAGCGACTACCATTGCCGATGCTTTCGCAAGGCATTTCATCGCAGTTTATGGAACACCTCGAGCCATATTAACAGACAAAGGAACCAGTTTTATCGGAAGCCTCATGAAAAACTTATCTGAAATTTTCAAAATCAAACAGATCACTACTTCAGGATACCGACCGCAAACCAATGGATCATTAGAACGAAGTCACATCGTACTCACGGAATATCTCAAGCATTACATGAATAGTTACGAAGACTGGGATTTGCTAATTCCTTTTGCAATGTTCTCTTACAATACCTCAGTTCATGAAGCCACCAATTTTACACCATACGAATTAATTTTTGGTAAACAAGCTCGGGAACCAACCTCATTCCCAACTGGTACGAACTTGAAAACATATGGAGACTATTTAACAGAGTTAATAACCAACATAGTCCGAATACATAATCTGGCAGGCAGTAAAAATGGTGCGGAGGGGCGTCCGCCCCCGTAACAACAAAGCCATCCGCCGAATCAACACCATCTCTGGGATAGTAATGAGAGACCGAAGCGACTACGCTAGCGGAGTGACCATCACCAGTAGTGGCCACGCTGAGGGCCACCTCCTGTTGGACTAACCACCTGATCAACCCCCACTGGATGTTGCGGAACACTGGATTCAAATGGGTTACGCAATCGAGACCACACCTAAAAATAAGTACACTAAACATCACACTACACTACACTACACCCGACATTTTTCTTTATCATAGTTCTCAGGACGTTTTTCTTTCTCAGATCGAAAGCATCACGCGAACCGCGATGTTTCATTTAAGGGGGGAGATGTTACGTATGGAGACGTTTCTCCACGTTTATTTCGATTAGAAGTTCTAATCTCTTTTTCTGAGAACGAAAAGCGTCCCAACAGGCCCCTTGTTTAATAATTGTACTCCGGCTGGACGCAGCTGGCACGAAGCATGATTCAGTAACAGCACCGTACGATTTCCTAATATGGAAATCTTCAAAACATCCCCTTCTGGAATGTATTGTCAAGATAGTCTTTGATAGGAAACATCCTGGCTAACCCTTCGTTTTACCCCTATAAACAAAAGATCCAGCTGCAAACCTTAAACTCACTAGAAACGACAAATACGAGTATGCGACCGTAAAATAAAACAGATACATTCCCCTCTCATTTTTAGGGTATATAAACCCATGCATTTTCATCCTCTTTGGTTCAGTCGAGAAGCGGTTCAGTAGAGATTCAGAAGTGATTCGGTCGCGGTATAGTAATCGTGCAGTCACGTCGCGCTACACGCGTAAGAGTCAGTTCTAGTGAGATCGGGTAAAAGTCCCTTTCGAATCAAACGTAACCTTATAGAATCCGTTAGTTCGTGTATATTCTATTTGGCTTTCAACAATCGCTCTCCGACCCCGCATTGCCAGTGCGTCAACACCGTGCATCACTAGGTAACAATTTCTCTAATTGTACACTTACCACATTCACTCGCGACACAGACAATTACACTTGTAACTATTCCAATTCAGAATAAATTGTCTTGTTTGTTAACTCGCGTAATCTACAACCCTTAATTATTGCCTAATATCCTAATCTAATAATTGAACGTTCCCACATGATACAATCTTACCGCTCGGATTGTATCAATTGAATTATATATAAGTTACGAGGCTTACTAATCCTAATTCAAATCAACAAAGATTTCAATATTAACTAATAATAGAAACCATATTCCTGGGGTAACAACCCCTCGCCGGCCTCTCGCGTTGCTCGCAGCCCTGGCTCGTAACATATTCGATGACTGAAAAGTGTGATATGATCACGATTTACTGTGAATGTAGAAAAAATGCAGTGCAGGCCCGACGACTTTATGAAGAACGGTACACCGAGCGAAACACTCCTTCTAGACATACTTTCACTAATACGTACAGGTTGTTTCGAAGTACTGGAAGTGTACATGCAAGACAGTACAAACGGAAGAATCCCACGACTAATGAAGACAATGAAATTAATATTTTAACAGCTATAGCTGTCAATCCTCACGTGAGTACGAGAAAAATTGCCCGGGAAGCAGGCATAAGTCAAAGTAGCGTAATACGAATTCTGGCCCGACATAAATTTCATCCGTTCCACATATCGCTCCATCAAGAATTGCACGGGAATGATTTTCAAAATAGAATTAACTTTTGTCAATGGGGATTGCTTCAAAATCATTCATTTTTTTCTAATGTCTTGTTTACGGACGAAGCAACATTTACTAATCATGGCTCAATTAATCTACGGAACGCCCATTATTGGTCTGTGGATAATCCGCACTGGCTGCGAGAAATTGATCATCAAAGACAACGGAGCGTAAACGTGAGGTGTGGTATTTTGAACGACAAAGTAATTGGACCATATTTCGTTAACGGAATGATGACGGGAGAGAAATACGCTCAATTTTTGCAAGAAGATCTGCCAATTTTGTTAGAAGATGTCCCTTTACAAAATCGCTACGATATGTGGTACCAACATGACGCTTGTCCTGCTCATTATGCACGAGTAGCAAGAGAAACGTTGTATTCTCGATATCCAAACCGATGGATTGGATGAGGCGGAACAGTTTCATGGCCAGCACGTTCGCCTGATTTAAATCCACTGGATTTCTTTTTATGGGGTCTGCTAAAAGATACCGTGTACACGGATGCTCCAACAACAGTTGAAGATATGCGTCAGCGTATCATCACAGCATGTACGAATATCACGTCGGATACACTTATCAGAGTTCAACATTCCTTCAGAGCTCGTTTACAACAATGTATGGACGGAGACGGCCATCATTTCGAACATTTATAAAATACAGGTATTCTGCTTCCATATTTTAGTTTTATACGTTTTTTCTGTCCTTGACCTTGAATGACCTTGGACTAATTATAGTCACTGAATTCCTAATGAAAGGGACTATCATTGTAGGTGTTTAAAAAAGGGTGGTTCCATTTAAAAAAGTCAAGGTGACCTTGATATCTCCAAAAAATGACATAAAAACAAAATTTTTTTTGCATCGTGTCAGCCCCATTGTACCATTCAACTTCGTCCTTACCATATTTTACCTATCTTTAGAAACAACAAAGATATTTGAGGTGCTAACGTTTGGTGACTCACCCTGTATATATATATATACATATAAGAGGCAAGGTAGATTCATTGTAAATTTCATTACCATATAGACGAATTGATATAGACCATCGAAGGAGTTGAACAGAGTCATTCAAGGGGGCCGGCATGTTGCGACGGCAACACCGAAGGTCGTACCGCACCGTTCCTCCAGGCGACAAAGGGACATACCTGAAAGGGATGTCCCATTAAAAACGTGCCAAATAGCTATAAACGACCAAGAAAATTAGTTTACGACCACCGCAATTCGACAATCCCGACCCCGACAGATGAACAGCACCATGCGACCAAACTAACGAAACGACGAACGAAAAACAGTAATAAATCACGCCATTGACGAACGAAGACAAAACCAGGAATCCCTGACAGTCTCCCACTCCCATCAACTCAAAACTCCTCCCAATGCACCCACGTCCAATTACAAAACACTATATTTTCCCACCTAAATCCAAAATCATCCAATCACGATAAAACCGAACTGACGACAGACAGGACACGACAAGACAGATTAGAAAACAAATCGAACAGGCAGACGGACGAGACGAACTCTCCGAAATAAACATATATCGCGAATCACCAAGTACCATTTAAGAAATCTCGAACCGAACAGTTATAACGCGTCTTCTATAACTCGCTTCATATATTAATGTATATATATATAAGGCGCTAAAACTCAAGGAACGTAAAGAATATATTTCACAGAAGTCATAAGGAAATACCAATCCCTAAGACCTATATCCCATAAATTCCAAATTCAAGAGAACAAGATCTATTCAAATTAAAACATTGATAAAGAAATAATGAGAAAATACCTGCAAAATTACTTTTTAACCGTTGAAAACGAAACATGAGGCCCTGGGGTGACCGAGGAACCAGTCCGTGAGGTAAAGAGCGAACCAGCACTGCATCCGTTGGCGAACCTCACCCATTTGAAAACACTGAAAATAAATAATAACATGTATCCAACGGCAGAAGGTGAAGTTTTCAAGCTACTCCACGCGGTAAGGAAAATAAATTGTAGGGACAAATTGAGAATAAATGAAGGGATCGTTTGCGGTGCAATTAAAAATTGTCTGTACCTGAAATACTTGCACTTGTGAAGACTTCATTCAACGTTGATGAACTCAATGGATACATATACAATAGTATATCATGAATAAATTACTTCCGTGAATTTGACTGCAAAGTTCAAGAACATTGACCACTTTGACTCGATGATTTCATACCTCGCTTCATATATTAATGTATATATATAAGGCGCTAAAACTCAAGGAACGTAAAGAATATATTTCACAGAAGTCAGAAAGAAATACCAATCCTTAAGACCCATATCCCATAAATTCCAAATTCAAGAAAACAAGATCTATTCAAATAAAACATTGATAAAGAAATATTGAGAAAATACCTGCAAAATTACTTCTTAAGGGGGCCGGCAGGGTTTGAAATCCATATACGTATGCATGGGTCAAACCTTTTCAAACTATCGCTTCAATATTGCAATGAGCAGTTTAGAAGTGGTCAATTGTGTTTCCTAAAAGTCCAATCTATGTCTGTATAGAGCCCAAATTGCGAATTTCTACCTCATCGTGGAGTAATTTGTAATATTCGGAAGAAAATTCGAATTCTGAAGCAAGTATGACGTCACAAGATGGCTGCCGCTGAGAGATTCTCTTAATTTCGCGAGATTTAGTGTTCGTATCGAAAAAAGGGCTCTATACAGACATAGCAAAGACATGTACAAACACGGAGGTATGCATTTTTAATTGATTACTTACTTATTTACGACGTAAAATGTCTAGAAAAAAAGGCATAGCGTAACATAGCGTGACAGTCAAGGCCAAATGCCTGCCGGCCCCCTTAACCGTTGAAAACGAAACATGAGGCCCTGGGGTGATCGAGGAACCAGTCCGTGAGGTAAAGAGCAAACCAGCACTGCATCCGTTGGCGAACCTCACCCATTTGAAAACACTGAAAATAAATAATAACATGTATCACTCAATGAATACATATATAGAAACAACTTATAGTGATCATGAGTAAATAACTTCTGTGAATTTGATTGCAAAGTGAAAAAACATTGACCACTTCGACTCAATAATTTCATACCTCCCTTCATATATTAATGTATATATATATATATATAAGGCGCTAAAACTCAAGGAACGTAAAGAATATATTTCACAGAAGTCATAAGAAAATACCAATCCCTACGACCTATATCCCATAAATTCCAAGTTCAAGAAAACAAAATCTATTCAAATTAAAACATTGATAAAGAAATAATGAGGAAATACCTGCAAAATTACTTCTTAACCATTGAAATGGAAACATGAGACCCTGGGGTGACCGAGGAACCAGTGGGTGAGGTAAAGAGCGAACCAGCATTGCATCCGTTGGCCAACCTCACCCATTTGAAAACACTGGAAATAAGTAATAACATGTATCACTCAATGAATACATATATAGAAACAACTTATAGTGATCATGAATAAATAACTTCTGTGAATTTGATTGCAAAATGGGAGAACATCGACTCGATAATTTCATAGGGTGGATAATAAAAATCTCCTTGTACATTTTAACCAAAGAACCCGCCCCCCCCCCCTAAAGAACAAATTCGGTCATTCAAAATAGGCAGAATTTTACATCAAAATAGACAGTTTTTGCGAATATCTCGGAAAATAAAGGGACCGCCGTACTGTGCGAACAAATGGCCTGTTTTCGAGAAAACTAATCAAAATGTATACTTCAAACCTAATCGCCATAATACGTACTCGCAACACACGGCATTGACAAGAATGGCTGCTCTGACGTGACTACTGGCCGACGCGAGCGAGCGAATGTTCGATGGCATTCCTTCCACTGTCCAATTGTTTGTGTCGCCAGTCGATTGTTTAACAAACGGCGACCGCCCTCGGAACCGATCTTCGCGTGTTTTTCTGTAGCTTCTCGAGGAGGGTCGCCGCCGCGTATACAATATGTGTTGGCGGCAGATGGCGGTTAGTCGGCGTGCTCCTTGCTGCTCGATGCCCAGGCCGCCACATGTCCATTTTCAACTGTCTTTATTCGGCGGTTTATTCGACTTCGAATAATTTTCGGAGGCGCGTTCGAATGCTGTAACGAGGACACAGAGTTGGGCAAAATATTTATCTAAATAAAAATTTCGAATAACGAATAAAAGATAAAAAAATTTTTATTCGTTATTCGAAGGTTCGAATAAAAAAATTATCTTTATTCGACGAGTATCGAATAAATAATTTTATTCGACGAGAATTTATCCGACGAATAAAGATCATTTTTTTTATTCGAAGCGGATTTATTCGAACTTCGAATAATTTTTTCATCTTTTATCTGTATCTTTTATTCGAAGGCTTCGAATAAATCTTCGAATAACTTTTGCCGAGCGCCGAGCATCAAAGACCCAGCGACCACTGACGACATACAATGTAAGCGGATGGAGAATCGCGCACGAATGAAAGTTTAAACTTTTAGATTTTTCAATATATCCTCATAAAATTGTGACGAGCGAATGGAGGGGATTTTCCTGATGAAAATGAGGTCAAATTCGAGTGTAATCGAACAAGTTTCACTGATACGTAATTTTACGATAAAAATTACAATCTCATTAAAGACAGTCCAAATGATGTCGTGTTTGGATTCATTTCGATCGGAACAAGCTCTACAACTCATTCGTCTTAACAATATTGTTCTGATTAAAAACATACAAAAACATACATTGTAGGCTGTTGGTCGGTCCGGTGGTCCAGTGAACGAAAACTTTGTTTATTTAACATACAAAATTGTTATTAAATATTTTTTTATATGTATGAATGTCATTTTTTTTATTATCTGATATGTATCCCTTAAAAATTTCACCTGAAACATCAAATAATCGTGACTTCCGCGCGATTCTTTCTTGGAAATTCCGAAAGTTGATATTTGAACTTAAATTGCGACGAAAGCATCTCGAAGTATCTCGTGATTTTTTGCACAAAGCTAGATCAATATTATAACTTGCCAAAACGATTAGTTCCAGATCGAAGCTTTTCAAAGGATTTTTTGTATTCCTCCATAAATAAAAAATGAGCGTGACGCAAAGGGGCTTCAGGTTAGTCCATATTACTTAATGTTAAACAACTTTTTTTGGAAAATTTTTTTTCCAGTTAATAGTTGAAACCATTTGCAATGACCCATATGATGTGTAGACCCCTTAGTATTCAATTATAGGCGGAGTAATTACATAACTTTCATCATTTAAAAATGATAAAAAATAATTCCTCTCCATAAAAAAATACTACTTAATTTAAATAATAATAGTTTTATGTAATTTAAAATAAAATGAAATAAGAAGAATACGCTTATGTACATGATTTAATGAAAATTTATGATATAGAGGTAACGGTTATTTAAATTTTAATTAAGCTTATTATTTACACGAAAAAGGTATACTTTTTTTCTTTAAGTAAGAGGAGGAAAATGCCTTACGCACATCCCAGAATGGGGTAGTGTGGGGCTCAGGTAGCAGATTTTTGGCGTACCTAGACTCACTAAAAACCTGACCTCACCCGGGACACCACGTTTTTCACCGACATTTCATGAGGTAAAACGCGAAGCCGCAGGTTGCCGCAGTATAATTTTGGATTTATTATTTACTTAAACATCTACAAACGTGTTTTTAGCATGCGCACGTTGGCACACGTTGGCGCAAGAGAGATATCACTTTTTAAACTTCATTAACACTCTTTTCCACGTTTAATGGCATTACATGTAAAACTACTCGAAGAAATTAAAAATAAATAGTTTCCACGATTGTTTCCGAGTCTTAGTACTCGAAGTAAGTCAGGAAAAAAAATATTTTTCTTATTTCTATTTTTACAGGCGCATACGGTTTCTTAAAACATGCGCTTGAGTTCATTCTGAAACCTAGGTATGCTTAGCATGGCCGAATTTAATTCATTTTTATGGAATTGCCGAATTTGATTCATCCTTGAAACGTTTTGATTTAATCCCCTACTAGTAAAAAATATAACAAATTTCATTTTATAAGACACTTGAAAATATGGAGTTTTAGCCGCTCTCAGACCACTGTGCGGCGGAGTAAGGGTACCGACTTTTATAGCCAATTCGCCTGTGAAATTCCGCAATCGTTGGGCCTTCGGTCAAAATATACCTGCAGCCTTTTTAAACTGTGAATCCTCGAAGCTGGAGTTTCCCTCGTCGTTTGTGGTAGCTCTGAAAAGATCTGATTTTGAAAGAAGAGCTATCCGCAAAGATTATTCTACATAATTCTGGCAATAATGATACTCAAGGATGAAATGAGAAAAACATAAATGTTCTTTGCACCAAGAACATTTAAGTACAACTACATTTGAGCAATGGAAACACGTTAGACCATCTAATTTTGTAAAGCAGAACTCTACGGGATTTTCAAATTCTCCTGGCCGCTCTTCTATATATCCACTGCGGAACCAAGCATATTGAAACAGCCGTTTATAACGCGCAGCTGATAATTGGTTGTGGATTAATGAGTGTAGTTTAATAATATTATCTCTTGCGTGTAGATTGATATCAATATTTAATAATATTGCAAGATCGGAAGATTGGCCCTCTGGCAGGGCGTTACGTATGATCTCGTCGTTATATACATTCCATGAATCAAGAAGTAAAACAGAATTTTCTGGAGCAGATGGGAGAAATACATCAGTCAACCACGTTCTAAATAATTCTTTCGTTAGTTTACCCGATGTGGAAGCTTCAATGTGGACATTAGCTGCCGTGAACACACTTCTTCGTACACGAGGTTCTAACTGCCCTTTGACTTCTTTCAAAACAATATACAATGGCGATAGCCGTTGATTCATAAGCACTTACATAGAACGGTCAATTCGGACAAAAGGTTGACTTCTCTCTTCAAATAAATTTGTTTACGAACGAAATACTGCGAAATTCTTAGATAAATCTAATGAACACTTGTGCAAAGTATTCTACATTAATATTGATTGTTTGTAGGGAGGGACATCTTTCAATTTCTTCTAGATAGAAATAACGTCTGTGCGTCTAGTAGTGTTGGTGTCCAAAATTCAATTTATGAATATGTGGCTCAGACATGTAATTTTGAAAATTTTGATAGACGTCAGAAGATTTTGTTAGAAAAATAATTAAACAATTTTCTATCAATTTAGTAAAAAAAAATGGAAGAACAACGAACGCGATGTTGACAGATTTCTTTTAAAATGGCCCGATTGGTTTGAACAACCACTGTTTGAATTTGAAGGACGCAGTGAAGGTGGACGACCAAAAAAAGGGTTTTCTGAGGCAAGTGACATGATAAATCGCAGGCAAATAGAAAGCCTGTTGACGCAGTACACCCCGGAAGAGTTGGAGTACATAGCACGAGTTGCACACAGAGCATCGGGGAATGAATTTATATCCATGGTATTGTATATTGGTAACTGTACACAAAGTGCTCATACAAGGTGCTGATGTGGTAGAAAGCATCCTATTATCCATCGGAAATCTTTCAGAAGATACCCAGGAAGCAACGCATAAGGAATTACGATCATTTCGCGAGTACCACACTCGGAAAATTTCTCGACGGGCCACCAACCAAGATCTCAGTGACCCAAAAGAAGCCATCTGGGGATGTTTTAAACATTTCGGATAATCTGGCAGAATAATGTTTCCAACAAAAGTTAATCGATACTCAGTTATCTATAAATCCCAATAGACAAAAATTTTTTTGATAAAAAATTATGGTCATCTTAATTTTTTAAGTAAATATAAAACTAAGCATTTTTTATTACATATTGTTGTAGCTGATGTTAAGACGAATCTTTTATTTATTGTTAACAAATATAGAAATAATTGGTGTTCAAATTTCAAAATTGCAAAAGGTTATTTATATATAACCAAGTTACGTTGAAAGCTTGGCTTTGTAGTTTTTAGTAAGTTATTAAAACATTTGTCTTGTAATGTTCATGAAAATTTTCATAAAAACCATTTAAAAAATATTTATATAATAATTACTGTTCAAAGCAATGTAGTTAATTAATAATAGGAACAAAATGATGTCATCCTATAACAATAACAATACAGTTCTGAACAATTAATTTATTCGCGTATACGTTACATTTATAAAGTACATATTAATATTTGGCTGTTTACAACATTTCGAATTTTGCAGTTAAACATATTCTGTATTGTACGTACAGTTTCATTCATTTGTTATTTATACCCAACATAAAGTTTAACTAATCATAACCGAAATTAGTATTTGAAATCGTTAAAGCGTTTTAGAAAACAATATTCTATTGTATTCGCGAGACTGCAGTGACTATATATATAGTTATTTTTAATTTTAATTCCTACCACTAACGACGCTGTCAGCAGATTTTAGTTCCAGTTGGTAATACAGGATGTGACACGAAAATGGTAATGGGGTGTTACGAGCCAGGGCTATTAGCGACGCGTGAGGCCGGCGAGGGGATTTTTACCCCAGGAATATGGTTTCAATTGTTAGTTAGGTACGCGGACGCACCCGATACGGAATCGAGGAGCCGCTAGGATAGTTGACGTCGAGGACGCACCTGATGCGAAATCAGGGAACCTCTGGGAGGTTGGTGTCAAACGCAGACGCACCCGATGCGAAATCGAGGAGTCACTAGGGAACACGCGGAGAACCCGATACGAAAGGAGGTTGTATAAGAGCGCGGACGCACCTGATGCGAAATCAGGGAGCTGCTAGGATGCGGAAGAACCCAATGCGAAATCGGGGATCCGCCTAGGATGGTATAATTTCGTGGACGCACTCGATGCGAAATCGAGGAGCCTCGTAACTTCTATATAATTTAATTGATACAATCCGAGCGGTTAGATTGTATCGTGTGGGAACGTTCAATTATTATATTAGGATTTTAGGCAATAATTAAGGGTACGCGAGTTAACAAACAAGACAATGTATTCTGAATTGAAATTACTACAAGTGTTGTTGTTTGTGTCGCGAACGAATATAATAAATGTACAATTAGAGGAATTGTTTACCTATGTTGCACGGTGTTGACGCACTGGCAATGCGGGGTTAGATGGCGATTGTTGAATGCCAAATAGAATATATACCGAACTAACGGAATCTATAAGGTTATAAGGTTATGATTCGAAAGGGACTTTAACCCGATCTCACTAGACTTGACTCTGTAACGCGACGTGACTGCACGATTACTATAACGTTACGGAACCGTTTCTGAATCTCAACTGAACCGCTTCTCGACTAACCGAAGAGGATGAAAATGAACGGGTTTATATACCTTGAAAATGAAAGGGGTACTCTGTTTAAGATTTAATGTCACGTAGGGTCACAGTCACATTTTTTGTCATTTCTAATGAAAAGCAGGCCTCAGTTAGATTTTCGTTAAAAGGGGTTAATGAAGGTTATCCGGGCTATTTCCTATCAGAATATTGATTAACGGATGCCAGAAGGGAGTGTCTAGAGATTTTGGTATAAAGAAGGCATACAGTATCTTTCGTTAATAAAAGGGGCCTGTTGGGACGCTTTTCGTTCTCAGAAAAGAGATTAGAAATTCTAATCGAAATAAACGTGGAGAACGTCTCCATTCGTAACAGGGGTTACGTGACCCCAAAAACGTTGGACACGAAAATGCATTGGATGATAGGTCTATCCTTATACCTCGTCTGTGACGGAAGCTACCACAACAGTGATCCTTCGCTGGACGGTAACGCGACGACGGGGTCCTCGTTATCCCCACCCTAAGCCCTAGTCCCGACTTTTCCTAATGGGGCGCGCTACGCACGCGAAAATCCGAGAACGCAGGTCCTCGACTGGTCTTCGGACCCGGGACCACAGACGAAAAATCATGACGGCCGCTCTTCGCGGCCGGCGGGGTCGATCTGGGATCTCCCCCTTTATGGGACGCCTATACCGCCCACACCTAGACCCCTTTGCAAGTGACTAGGTGAGGCGGCAACAGGACCGTGAAAAGGAATGTTCCATGCACGACAGGGGCCTTTGTCCCGCGTCGTCGCCTCCGGGTTGTCTGGCCCGTGTGTGGCGTCTCCATTCTTTAAATTAACATGTACACAGGATTTTTCGTAGTGGCCACGGTTCGTCGATGGATGGTCCCGCGAAGCAAGGCGCCCTTCGGTATCGTCGGGAGGCATGTTGGTGCCGTTAGTACGTTCCTGAAACCTGGCCATGCTCCGCGCGAGCGAAATCTATCAAAATTCGATCTAAGATCGATCCGGAAGTTCCTCGGAGAGCGCTTTCTAACCCTTCCAGCAGTCGTATTATTCGCGATAACGCCATTCTCGGCAGCCCGGTCCTTCCGATTTTCCGCTCTGTGCGAGAAAGTGACGTCGCAAATTTTGCAACGTCACAGAAGGATAACCTCAACTCTGTCCCACTCGACTGGCTATGCTTACGTCTACTGCCTCGTCTCATTGGACAAGATATAGATTGTGACGTTGCAAAAATTGCGACGTCACTTTACCGCTTCGAGCAAAAGAGCGGAAGGACCGGACTGTTGAGAATAACGTTATCGCGAATAGTACGACGGCTCGATAGGTCAGGAAGCGCTTCCCGAGGAACTTCCGGATCGATCCTAGATCGAATTTTCAGGGACTTCCTAAAGGCACCAACAAACCTCCCGACTATACCGAAGGGCGCCTCGCTTCGCGGGACCATCCATCGACGTACCATGGTCAATACGAGAAATCCGGTGCACCGGTCAATTCGGAGAATGGTGACGCCACACACAGGCCAGACAACCCGGAGGCGACGACGCGGGACGAAGGCCCCTGTCGAACAGCCGACATTTAATTTGGCGGTCCTGCCACTTGCAACGGAGCCTCGACGAGGGTGGTGTAGGCGCCCCATATCAGGGGAGATCGGAGAACTGCCCCTTTCCGCGGCCACGAAGCGTTCGCTCCTTTCCATTATTATAGATATTACATGCTAAAAATATTTTATAATCAGCCACGTATACTAATATAATTAATAAGTAATTGTACTCATGAATTTGTATTAAAAGTAAAAAATTTGTTTGCGTCAACTTACTTTCCGTCTGGCGAAAATTTGACAAGAATTTTAGAAATTTGTAATTACTACACTTTCCGCGATTCTTTCATGTTGAAACTCTACAATTGACTGTCACACTACCCATGCTTACCGTAAACAGAAGCAGAACACCAGTAAAGTCAAGTACAAACCATATTAAAAAAAACAGCATCGCGTACTCCGAATTCGACCGCGTCAACTTAAATACCGACTCGACTGTACATATTTGAAATACAACATTAAAATATTGTATGTTATGTATCTGGTTATCAAAATAAAAATATTTTATTTGCCGAAATTTTTCGTTCTATTTAAAGTAGCATTTGATTTGAAACACATTAATCTATACTGTTTGAAATAGTATTTTAAATATTTTTTCCAGCGAGTCCGCTGGATTCGCCACGATGTAGCTCATCGTGTTGTTCTTCAAAGCTGGATAGAATAGAATTTGAAATATTAGTAAATAATCCTATTTATGTTAAAGTATGCGTAGAACCCAACTATTTGCATGCATTTGAATGCAGGTATCGAATCAACAACTTATCAAAGTTACATGGTACCTGCCCCTCCACCAGTGTTTATTCTTATAATATTGACATTCAAACTGTGTGTACATTGCTTCGCAAGTGGGTATTATGACTTCCATTGGTGAAAGGTACGATATTTCAGTGTGAGACCTTATGCGCCCTTATCACATTTGCATTCAAAAGAACTACACCCATTTCGAACCAATCAGATCTATTTTAAAATTTGTTCTGCTCAAATTAATAATTTTAAATTCAAGTGAAATGGCATTGTTCCAAATTTTTTAATTCAAACCATTTGAAGCAATCAATTCAGTTTTGAACTGATCTCACCTATTGAGACGAACATACTCAAATTTGAAGTAGTTGATACCGCTTCAAAATTCAGAGCATCCCAAGTAACAACTCGCAATCAGAGGCAGTTAGGCATCTCCTTATATCTCTAATTATGGTACTCGCCTACCAAAGACGGTGCTGTAAGTTCAACTGTTCGAAGTTCTCGGGAAGTTAGAAGTGTTGGAGCTGGGCAGTTGAGTCACAATATGGATTCATAAGGAGTCATCGGTTTGGTCGAGGCTGTTCTTTATCAGGACTCGACAAATCGGCTGTCGCATCGTACGGCTAGGTTCCCGATTCGCCGCCGAATATGTCAATTCAGGATGACGGTTTCCGCAGAGATACATTGAATAATACATCCGACATTCCAGAAACGTATACAGGGAACGCACCACAATAAGGGATGTGTATTGCTGTATTGATTTGATTCCGGCCGCCAGCCGTGTTTGCACGACAGCATCTACATGTCATGGAATGAATACACGAGGACGAAAAACTCATGGAATTAATGTAGGAGGCAGACGCGGAAAGGAGAGTTCGCGACCACGGAAGACACATAAACAGGCATAAAAACGCCCAAACGAGGCCGCCGAACTCTCCTGCGAGCATGTGTGCGCGCGTCTGCGTGAGCGGCGACGGTGTTGTGACCGCCCGGACAACAAACGGTAGCGACCGCGAGAACGAGCGGCGGACGTTAGGCCATTTACCCTAACGTCCAAATCGCGTAGGAAAAGATCGAGAACGTTCGACGAAGGCGCGAATAAAAGGACGCGTCCGCGCGGCGACGGGGAGTCGCGAAAGAACGAGCACACGGTTTAGACGAACGATACGATACGACACGATCCGATACGATTTAATCACGATAACGATAAACGGCTACGAACACGGAATACGAATACGGAACACGGATTAGATCTTCTTGTATATTATTTCGGCGCGCGAACTATTTGGTGTAATCGTCTCGTTGTATTGTATTTATCGACCTACTCTTCTGACAATAAAGTGGTTAATTAAAAATACTGCTCTTACATTAATTACATATGGGATCACGGGTGAATAAATGTTGGGATTCGTTTGCAGTGTGGTTTATTAGGTAGCATAATGGTACACGGTTGGACTCTTTTCGCGTTGGACTGTTTTGTCCGCTCGTCGCCGACTGGTGTCACAATTGGTCAAGTATTTGTTATTTTCCGAAGAAGATTCACCGAAATAAGTTGTGCGGATAATTTCCACAAATCTTGAGTGAAACGGGATTATACGATTGCAAATAATGAACATATGTACCCGATGATTCCGCGACCGAGATAGAAACTGATTGAAAAGAAAACCTTGAAATTTTAAAGTTGAGGTTACTTTATGGTTCGCGTGTTCTTTCAATAATTTGATACCAGTTACTGACTTCAATGTACGTTATTTGATCAGGAGAGACCTGTATCTCAACGTACCGTCTTTTTTTTTTATAAATAGAGTGGTCAAAAAAGTGCGTTACGCACAGTCCAAAAGGGGGTAATGACGGATGGTCGGGTCACGCTTACCCACTAAAAATCATTCCACTCGCAGGACGATCAATAGACCGCCCCTCTACAAAACCGAGCCGAGATGGTCAAGAGTCCAGGGTCCCACTGCTGTGACACAGGCATTACTCCACACCTGTTCTTGGCTCATTGTATCTCAACGTGCCTGAAGACCTTCCGCTTCTGCGTTTTTCACGATCCTTTATTAAAACTCTGCAGGCCGTGTCCTTGACGGAAAAATTCGCTAATTTGACAGCATCTATAACAATCGCTGTCCAATCAGCTTTCTCTTTTGGGCCTGATTACCTCTACCATTCCTTGCACTTGAGGCGCACTTTTGCGAGAATGTTAGGTGTGACCGTGGAGGTTTCGTGATAAGAGCGGGGTTTCCCTCGGACATCGGTCGGCGCGACCCTCCGGAAACTCGGGCGTTTATAATACTAGCATTTGCTATTGAGGCTCGGAACAAAAGATTCTAAAGTACGAGACATGTATTGTCCAAACATTCTAATTGCACGGATTGGAAACGGCTTTTTCAAGAATAGCTTCACTGTCACTCGCCTCATCAAACCGACCCGACCATTTGCACACCAACTGTTTTATTGTACGTGCCGATGGCCGCTACAAAGTTAACGCTGCGCGAGCAACAGACAGCCAGGGACGGCTAGGATTTCCCGACACAAATTGCAGGATCTCGGCTTCAGTCGATGCACAAACGAATCAAAATTTCGGGACAGAAATGTATTGATCTCTCGGGAGATGACACTTATTTTGTGATGGAACTCTGTTCTGTTCCCAATTATTTTGTATACATTGAATAGCACTATACATATATGAATGATGTCCAGAGTGGCAGCTCAGAGTCATTTAGATGGTGGCTAATACAGTTATGGACGACATCAGGAGATGAACTACGCGACACGACCCATGCTGCACGTACCAGTGACAAATTCATCGTACCACTCTTGCTATTACAACAGTTCTGCCAGCAAATAGTATTAGCCGCATTTCTGGAGCACTTAGTTCGCGGTCACATGAACTAAGTGCTTCGTTGAATTTTATTTTTAACCGGGATTACATGCCCCTGACAAGCAGAGCTAATCACGGTCGAAGATTAATGTAAATGGAAGAAAAATCTTCTTTTCTCCGAAAAAGATGAATTGAATATAGCAAAAGCTAGCAAAAAGGTGTACTTTTTAGGCAAGGTGGATCTGAATTTTTACGAAACTCGATGTAAGAAATAAAAATCTAGATCGGATAACGTGCATCGTCCTGTACCAATTATTAATTATTTGCTATTCCTTTGCTATTACTAACTATTTGCATTCGTCGCAGCATTGTTAGAACATTTCATATCAAA
This sequence comes from Halictus rubicundus, assembly GCF_050948215.1. Taxonomy (NCBI): domain Eukaryota; kingdom Metazoa; phylum Arthropoda; class Insecta; order Hymenoptera; family Halictidae; genus Halictus; species Halictus rubicundus. The sequence continues at coordinate 202,840 of NW_027488924.1, forward strand.
GCTTGAATTCGAAGTTTCTGCTTACTTAATGACCTAACGTTAACTCTACTAAATTTGCTGTGGTCAGAGCCTCCAAGGGACTGTTATTATTTTTAACAAATTGTGTCTTCCGTTACCTACAGAAATTTTCAATAATGAACATAGGAACAAGAACAATGGCGTATGTGATTTACAAATTTTTCTTTGTATTGATTTTATTTTTATTACTCGCATATGATACTTACAATCTGAAAACATTAAATTTAGTGCGTCAAGCATAATCGAACATGTCGTCTACCCTAGCAAATATTTATTCTGCATTAAGTGATATAGAGTTTCATGTAAATAGTTTTGTAGCATGTCGAGTACTGATTTTAGTGGAGTTAATCGTTATTTCAGAGCAACAGGATGCTAAATGTTAAATTTTGTTAAAATTGTCTTTGAGCATATCCGAATTTCCGCACATGTACTAGCGAGAAATTAACCATCGTTTTCGCGCCACTGTAGCGATTTCAAGCTATTGTTCTACGAAACAACGTAACAAACATTGAACGTGCCAGAAATTCAGAGTATATGTTAGGAACAGTTTGGAAATCGTTGTACTGTGTTAAAAGTTACGTTACGAGGTAGTTTAACCGGTGAATACTAATTATGCAGAAGACATAGACAGAGAATAGACATAAAGTACATTTTTATTTATATGTTATATTAGTAAATTGATAATGTTGCGGATAAAATAAATCTTATACTATTGAAGACTTTATCAGCGAAGCTTTTTATGTTTTTGTGGTTAGTCCAGTCAATTTTTCAGTTGAATGAATCCAGCACGAAAAGAAACAAGAACACTGCAGGAACATATAATGACATTCAACCGTCTCAAACCTTGACAGTAAAGTATGAAGGACATAGCCACGCGAAAGAGAATTTTCGACAGACACCCCTAAATATCAGCGACAAAGAAACCGGGTTGACCTTCACATCGCGCGAAGTTTACTATTTAGAAATTGATTATTAATTATTTTAAAGTAATTCATTATGTTTCCGTTGACTTGGCGTAGGCTCAGGAATACGAAACGTGTAACGTCTAGAATGACTTACAATTAGCACACCTTTGAACCGATGAGACTTTATGTACCGAACAAGCAGCCACCGATCGCCCCTTAGTAGATAATATCTGATAACTGTATCCACCCACCCCCAAAATCCAACGCATTCGTACCGATAGGAAATAGTATTTAAGCCTGTAAAACTACAATAAAGTGTCAGAGTTCTTGTGTTAGTCGAAGAAACTAAACGCTTTGTTTAATTCTAACGCCTATCCGACCGAGTATCTACGGAACGCGATCGTGAGGCGCACCCACTTCATTACAGTACGTTTTCCCCGTAGCAAGCGTTCTCCTCGTGCGACACAGTAATGTCGCAGAAGAAGGCGTCGTAGAGGGAGAGAGAGCGGGACTCCCTCTGAACGAGATGGCAAGCTGCTGCGCTGTGGAACGTCACAACAGTGCTGGTCGGTCCCCACTGCAGGGTGGGCGAAGTTATAAACCCCACCACCGCCATTGGGACCGGGGGTGCAATGTACTGTCCTATCTCAGGGGTGGTTGCCACCACGTTTAAAAATAAAAATAAAGGAATACGAATCGTTCTGCTACTGTAGCCACAGAAACGAAGCGTATACTTCAAGTTATCCAACGCCTAAATAAATTCACTCTTGTAATTTTTATAAGGCAACACACATCAGTCACTTTTTATTCTTAATCCTACAATTATTGAAATTATAATCTTCTTTTCAACTTCACCTCTTCATGTTTATCATAAATTTATAAAGCCCACCGTCTACTATTTATACATCTACAATCTAGAACGGTTCTCTTGTTAATTACCTTACATAAAGCACTGTTGCTCCATGGAACATATTGACATACCATGAACTAATAAGAAACTGATCTAATGAAATCGATCTTGAACAAATATAGAGTAAAACAGTGATACGGGAGGATCAATATCAATCAAACTGGATCTCGAGGCTATTCGGATCATGCTTGAAGCGAGATTCCGTGGGCCAACAGGTTGTTCAATGGGGCTCCCGGTTCGAGCATGAAACAAGAAGAAAGACGAATGGTTGGCTGAAATCGAATGAGTGTCTTTTGTTTTGTCAGTAGAACGAGGAAAAGTTGAACGAATTGTAACGTGAGGCGTCGTGTCGCGTCGTGTCGACTTTCCCTCGACGGTACCGGAGCTTGTTGGGGTACTCTGGGTGGAATCAGGGGCTGAACGTTGGCGGAGATCGTTACCGAAACCACTTCAGTCTTTGTAAACTACAGGGGTATCTCCATAACAGACATATTGTCGGGTCTGCCGAGCGACAGTTCTAGTAGAAGTGCTACATTCTATGTAATGTCCCGAACGTAGAGAGGGATAGCGATTTAAAGACAAAAAGGGACTGATGTTCGACGCTTCGACACTTTGCTTCTCCTTTGTTTACATTCGTCGACCTTTTCACGCCTGAGACTTGAATCGTTTATTACACGAGTAATTGTAATCGTAATTATATCGCGTTTGGTGTCATTTCGCTGGTTCGGTCGCCGAGCGTGGATACCGCTTGACTGATATCAAGGGGGATTCCCCAGTAGTGGGGACGAAAATGTTGACAGTCATGGTACTGATCTTTGCGACAGTTATGGAGATAATAATCTGCATTGTAACAATGAAGTCGGGTCCATAACTATTCAAAGGGTATAGCCGGATAAGATGGTAAAAAATGCCCTTAGACTGAATGGGCCACTGATAGGGCGTCAAGAAATAGTGCGTTCGCATAAAGAATCCTGACAATTGCGAAGCAACGGGGAAAGACACGCCGAATAATTTCAATCAACCTGCGGGAACCACGTCACGGTAAATGCGAAATTCGTAATGCGTCGCATATGACTCAGAAATCGTGATCGAGACGGATCGACACGCAATTTCAATCCCCTGCTAATATTTTTGCATTCCTGAAATTGGAATCTGTGCTAATGTGTACGACTCCATTTCAAGGAAACTGTTCGTACCACAGAAAAATTGTCAAGACGTTCTGTTTTTTCAGTGAACAATTTAGCTACTCAACAAAGTTTTTCAAAATAAACCAACCACTCTTTCTTAAACTTCTGAAATTGTGATCTGTGGTCGAACGGAGGACATTACTCGAAGTAAATAGTGGAAACAATTCATTCTACACGAAAATTGTACAGATAAATATTGTTCAATGTTCAATTTAACCCTTTGAGTGTTCTCAAATATCGATTTGTTTAAATAGTTCGTGCATTAATACTAAAACTAGATGCCGTGTAAAAACGACGGATTAAATGATTTTTAATCTACGATCGCTGACGAGACTGTGCAAACGCATTCACGGAATAATGGTACTAGAATAATGATGCAAAATAAAACACTTGAGTTGCACAAGAACGTGCTGGGAAAACAAGGAATTTATTTATCCGAGGAAGTACCTCGGAACGATCAAGTAAGAAGAAATACGATCCAGATTTTCTCTGTCTAGAAATTTTCCAATGAGAAATGAAAATTTCGTGTTCATGACAAATATTTACCAAATGCAGTTGTTAAATATTCAAGACAGGCCCGAGTAAAGAAAAATAATAAAAAGTAACACTGAGATTTTTCTCTACGAAAAAAAAAAAAAAAAAAATAATTGCAATTTTTTCAAAAAATTTGTGTTACTTCAGGACATTAATTCTTCTGATATCTTAAAAACATTAAGGTCGTTTAATCCAATTTTTAAAAAGTAGTCTTTTTAGAAGTGTCCGAATATTACGGTGACAGATTGTATGTCTTTGGTCGTTACAGTTTTATACTGTTACGAGCCAGGGCTGCGAGCAACGCGAGAGGCCGGCGAGGGGTTGTTACCCCAGGAATATGGTTTCTATTATTAGTTAATATTGAAATCTTTGTTGATTTGAATTAGGATTAGTAAGCCTCGTAACTTATATATAATTCAATTGATACAATCCGAGCGGTAAGATTGTATCATGTGGGAACGTTCAATTATTAGATTAGGATATTAGGCAATAATTAAGGGTTGTAGATTACGCGAGTTAACAAACAAGACAATTTATTCTGAATTGGAATAGTTACAAGTGTAATTGTCTGTGTCGCGAGTGAATGTGGTAAGTGTACAATTAGAGATATTGTTACCTAGTGATGCACGGTGTTGACGCACTGGCAATGCGGGGTCGGAGAGCGATTGTTGAAAGACAAATAGAATATACACGAACTAACGGATTCTATAAGGTTACGTTTGATTCGAAAGGGACTTTTACCCGATCTCACTAGAACTGACTCTTACGCGTGTAACGCGACGTGACTGCACGATTACTATACCGCGACCGAATCACTTCTGAACCGCTTCTCGACTAACCGAAGAGGATGAAAATTCATGGGTTTATATACCCTAAAAATGAGAGGGGAATGAATCTGTTTTATTTTACGGTCGCGTACTCGTATTTGTCGTTTCAAGTGAATTTAAGGTTTGCAGCTGGATCTTTTGTTTATAGGGGTAAAATGAAGGGTTAGCCAGGATGTTTCCTATCAAAGACTATCTTGACAATACATTCCAGAAGGGGATGTTTTGAAGATTTCCATATTAGGAAATCGTACGGTGCTGTTACTGAATCATGCTTCGTGCCAGCTGCGTCCAGCCGGAGTACAATTATTAAACAAGGGGCCTGTTGGGACGCTTTTCGTTCTCAGAAAAAGAGATTAGAACTTCTAATCGAAATAAACGTGGAGAAACGTCTCCATACGTAACAATACATTACACGACGCTGTAATACTGGTACAACACTATCATCGAATAGGGAGTGGAAACGGAATCACCAGGTAGCAGTGCAACGCACGTATGCATCTTTCGCCCCAACAGATTTCATTAAGTTCTCGAACTCCTCCGATCGAATCGTTTGCATCCCGGCTGAATGGAAAACGATACCGCTCGAGAATGTGGCTGAAAAAACGCAGTATGCACAGTTTGTTACGAGGGAGCCTTAGGTATGTGTCGACCGTGGCCACATTCTTTGCAGGAAAAATCTGACCTAAAGGATACACAAAACGAAGAAATTGAATATATTGACGTGGAGGTGTTCTTTTAACTAAAATCTTCCTAGAAGCACCTTTTTGCACTCAAGCCAGTACTTCTCGTGATATTTTTACCGTTTTCCATATAGTGTACAAAATATACTATTCTAAAAATATTTTCAGTTGTTCAGGGTAATTGTTTAAGGACTCTTCTATTTCATAATGCACCTCTAAGCATTCCTCGAGCCCGACTCGTTGATAAATCAAGTTGTGGCAGAACTTGTACCGTTCGCCCTTTGTCCCCCACTCACACTCTGCGTCTTTTCTGCGTCGATTATTGAGGAACAGCAACAGGTGCGTCTAGGCAGCTCTGCTCTAAAGCCAGATCAAAATATTATTGCAATAAACGATTCATTTTATTTAAAATCGTTTGCATACTTCGAGAATAAAGCATTTTTTATTATTTCGATAAATCCACGTTCGCGAAAGCTCAGAGCATTTGATTTGAACAATAAAGCAATTCACTCATTGAACCTTCACTTCTCTTTCAAAATACTATTTTATTTAAACTGTGTAATAACGATCGTGTTACGAATGTTGAAAATAATATTGCTTTATTTGCTATCCATTTGTTTTATTTGATTTTCCGTCAATGAATTCACAGAGACGTTCGCTGAAATTGTCGCGCGTGTGAGGCAATCAGGATTTCATTTGTGCAAAAAGAAAAATCAAATTAATTTTGCACACCTAGTCATTCGATATTATAATGCATCGTACGATTCAGAGAGAAATTCTTCACGCTTCTGTAACCGTATGTTTCTCACATTTCGTAAGAAGACGTCTTCCGTTTAACAAATTGTAACAGATTAAAAGATGTTGCTAAAACGAACGTCAATATCGAGCGCGTTAATTAAGTATTCTTTCCATCGCATTGTTGTCTCACCACCCAGATAGCACACAGACGTCTTAAAGACGTCTTGAAAGTCCTACGAACGTCTCCCGAACGTCTCTAGAACGTCTCTAGAACGTCTTTGTTACAAAACTGTACGACTGTAAGACGTCTTTTAGACATCTTTTAGACGTCTTAGAGATGTTCATAAATGTTAATTAAAATAAAATAAATTTTAATGAATAAAGCAATATTTTATTGTTATTGTTAATATTTATTATAACATTCAAAGTAGACATTAAAATTAAAATTAAAATTAAACATTTTTACGTCCCGCGGTCGATCGCGCGAATCACGAGGTCGCGGACAGGACGCCAATAATAATAGTTCAGCTTTTGAGTCCACACGGCGAGTATAACCGTGTCTGCCTCGGGACACGAGACTTTCGGACCCGCGTAATATTTGGCCGACACTCGGCGGACCAAACCCCTTCGGCTGACTCTCACCGGGCTAGTCTCCTTCGGACGATGCTCGCTGGTCGTGTTGCCCAAGCTCGGTGTTGCGGACGCTGGTCGTCCCGTGGAAGAGGCTCCTCTGGGTGCTCGAGGGGCTGAGACTGGGCCCTCTCTCGGCTACGGTCGACAGGAGCCAGCGTGATCC